>NW_007245706.1:289526-334942 GCF_000164805.1 Carlito syrichta
AAAAAAAAGAAAGAAAAGAAATGTGAACAAAAATCATCAGAGTTAGTGCTGCAAAATGGCCTAAGTTCATTTGCACTGAGAAGTGCCACTTGGGTTGAATTATTTATAAGGTTAAAATCCCTCATGTGATAAATGTAATGTAGGGTTTTGGTAGGACTCTGTTTAGTTGGTTAGTTGGTTTTAAGCCACAGATGCTCTTAAATCTGGGCCAAGAGATGAGATGTGACCACAATATGTCTTGCAAAGTCTGTACTAATCTCCCTCTGTTCTCCCATATCCCATTCCTCAATAATGAGATGAAGAATAGAGGTAGTCACAGTGTAAGCCAGACAGGGGTACGTTAGCATGATATTATATAGCAGATTAGATGAGTAAGGTGTCCTCTTGTGCATCCACTCCTGTGTTCATAAGCTTTGGTTCAATTAGATTGTTGCCCTAGAAGGAGTACTAGGTGAGAAGCAGGGATGATTCGCCATAACTAACATTAAAACTATGCTCCAGAAAATTAGTATCAGTTCCTTCAGATCTTATTTATGACCATGATGCTTTTAAATTCTTTTAGAGATCATTATCAACATGTGCACTGACCCCCAACTTATAGTCACTGTGGCTTCTACTTGGTGATTTAGCTATTAAGCAAATTAAGTCTATTAATCTTAGATAAACACCTATGTTGTTGGCAACATGGAATCTATTTCTGAAAATGGTGGCTCTTTGGGAGACCATATATACAGGTTGTCTCTTAGATGAAATTTCAGTTGGAAAGTTTGGATTCATTCAGTCAAAATAAATGAAACCTGTGCTTAAAAATTAGGTTATTTTTATTATCTAAATGTTTAATCATGTGATGCATTTTTCTCCCTCCATAGTCTTCTATTCAACACCAAATAATAAACACAAACTTTTTAAATTTTGGCAAATGCAAGTAAAAGAAAATATCTACTTATTCCTTATGCATAGTAATTTAATGATATATTCTTAGCATTATCCCTGATATTTTATATCTTAAGACAGTTTACATTATTGCTTTGAATCAAGCATCCATTAGAGCAACTCTTCCATCTCTTTGCACATCTGTGCCTCAGCAGTTGAGTCCAATGCTTTAAAATACAATTGCTGTCTGTTATTCAATCAACAAACACTAAACCTTTGCTGTTAGACTCTGCAAACTTGCTCTCTCTTTACATTGTGGCTCCAATCACTTAAACAACCACTTTCTCTAGGACCAATCCTGACTTTACGTACATAGACTTTACACGTCTCCATTTAACCTTCTTTAGCTTATTATCTTTACTGTTTTTGCTAGCCATTACTTTCTTCCCACATATTTGATATCTGAGTTCTTAGACTATTAATGTACTTGGAACTAAAACTTTCCTTGCATTTTTTAGTTCTCTACTATCCTCTTGCTGCTGTAGACCAGGAGGTGGGGGTCTTTGCTTCCTGCTACTCTTTTATTCCCCGATGCTGACTTCCTACATCCATGATTCCAGAGCACCTCTCACTCTCACACTCCCTATTACAAGGCTATTTTCCCAGTTGAAATAACTGCCCCATTAAACAAACCCCCAACCCACACAACCCAAGCTGCCACCCTAGCTACTGCCTGCTATACAATAATTCACTCACTGACTTCTATATTCTTCTTGTGATACTGGAGTTATTCTTCTCATCTGTAAATGAGTCTGTCTATCACAATACATGCCCATCACATCACAGTGAGAGAGGTCAGTTTCAAGTCATGTTACCTCTCAACCAGGCCTGTCTCACTGTGATTCACTAGGCCTAGGAATGCACTGACCATTGGCAAGAAAGATCATCCATATAGTTCATCAGAAAAATACTAGCATCAAGTTGCATCCAACCATCTATGATTTCCAGCTGGTCTTTCTATCAGCTAGAAACAGCATAAGTATGTGGACTGTGCTTGTTGAGGTATCTATATCCTTCTTCCAAGTTATTGAACTCTGTTCAGGAGAGAAGTAATATTATAGAGTCAGAGTAGCAAAGAGGTGAACCTGAGAGGATCTACAATCTAGACCTGTATTTGCATTTAGTACTAGCTTCATGTTGAGCAGGTCCCGTAGCATCTCCTAGCTGTTCCTTTTAAGTAATGTGGGGACAATAAAATGAGCAGATACCTGCAAACCAAAGAATCTTTAAGACTTGATCTTAATGAGTGAGAAAAGCAAGGAAATGAAGAACAGTTTGTCCCAGCTTGGTTGGTTAGTTGAGGTAAATAACTCTGAAAGGCTCTCTTTATCTAGGCTAGTTCCTGGGATCCATCTGTGTAAAGGCATAGCCATAAATAAATGAGCTAATATCCCGCATATAGACTGTGTCCATTTACTATAAAAGGTCAGTATCCAATATTTCTACCAATATCAGGTTCCGTGGTGTCTAATACAAAAACAGAAAATGAGGATGCATAGCCCCATGTGAGTAGAGTTCACCTATATCTGCCTGTGGTTAATACGATGAGCCAGGGTGCTGTGGAAACACAAGAAGGACACCAAGCTGGTCTGCAAGGATTGGGAAGACTTGCAACCTGCTCTTGAGATGCAACTAGATTCCCCAGAGCTCCTTATGCATGAGCCCTGGGGTCCAAAGAGAGAAAAGTCACCCTTTGACCACAGTGAGTTGGTCTCTAAGGAGTCCCAAACCCTAGTGGGGTACACAAGCCATCCTTAATCTCATCACTGCTCACCACCGTAGAACATAACTGGGCATCTGTGGGGCTGGTCTGACCATGGTAATATATCAAAAAGCAAAAACTCTAAGCCTGAAAACCTTGATAAGCAGGATAGTTCTACTAAACTCTTTGTTGGTCAGAGGGGGAAATGGCATTGCATAACACAATACACATAAATTCTTCTTTATAAACCTTCACACTAGCAGTTCTCTTTTCTGAAAGTTCTAACTTCTGTAGTAGTCGCTACTTCTCTCATTCTCTATCACTCTGTTTAATGTCTGTCCTTTGGCGTGTGTCTCTGTCTCTCTCTATTTGTTCTTTCACTATCTCTGACTCTATGTGTATTATTTTCTCTAGGAGTCCCTACCTCGCTCTGTCTTGTTTCTTTCACTTTCTCTGTGTGATGTGTGTGTTTGTACGTGTATATAGTTTTATCTATCTCTTAGTCTTTCCTTTTCCCTCTTTCTTCACTACCACCTCTCCAACTTTTCTACTTGCTTCTTTCTCCCCCAAAACTGTCTAAGTTTCTATTTCCCAAATCTTTTATTCTCCCTGTGGGTCTATCCATCGTTTTTAATATGTGAAGCAGCCCTCAGCTTCTTTCATTTTCCATCACTATCTTTCACCTGACCCAGAAAATAAGGACTATTATCTCTGAAATTCACATTTCCTGAAAATTGGAGATGAGAAATTGTAAATGCTTATAATTTTATTAGCCTTTTTCACCAGACTTATCTTTTGTTACTTCCTTCTTTACACACTCCTAATAAGGTTTGCAGTTTCACAAACTCCTGCCTCTTTAGAAGGCCCTTTCCATCTTGGCTAACTTACTACTTTCTCTACTTCCCTAATACCCACTCTTCTTTTAAGCACTGAGAGTCTCTACCCAGAAAGGAGGCCACTCCCTACAATGTGAAATCAGACATCCATTCAGTGCTTCCTAAGGGTAAGCACAGGGTGCTTGTTAGAAACTGTTAATTAGGTTTAATGTCTTGCCCCAAAGACATGGCTCTTTGAACACATGAACACATATGTACTTTCAGTGCCTGGTTCTCAGCTGGTGCTCCACAAATGTTCATTAAATGAAAATTGAAATTCTAAGAGATAAGCAGTGATTCATGCCAATTTCTCTTTTCTTTGGAAGAGTTCAACCTTAAATTGCAAACAAAAAGACCAATATGCAATTACCTATCCATCTTTCTCAGATGACCTCAGCAAATAGAAAAGACAAGTGCTGTAAGGGAGAGAGGAAAAATACCGGGTTCAGTGGCCAAATCACAGAACAGTTCTTGCATAGTCATAAACTAGAAACATCTTGGCTGCGGAGAGCCACTTTCAAGAGGGAGTCATATAATTTTTAAAAGACCATTTGTATAAGGGAGACTGCAACTTTGACCAACGGTTCTCTTGCCACTGATTTAAGAATCTTGGAATAGGTAATTCCAAGGAAAAGACTTAAAGTAAATGAAAATGTATCCAAATCATAATCAAATGAAAATGCTTCAGAGGAGATCATTGGGTGGAATTTTCCAGGGCCCTAAATTTAGCCATGTGAAATTATTTGATATTATCTCAGTCAATCTTTGGGAATAAAGGATTTGCTTTTTGATACCAAATCACATTTCATTAGACAGATGGACCCCCAACATCCATTATTTAATTATTCCTCTTGACCCCAGACAGTTTACTATGTTCCATGCATAGAATATAACAAAGTCTATGATGGCAGCCCTTTCAGACTCAGCAAACTGGTGCTACAAATATATGAAATAAGCAATGGTTAAAATCTGTTCTTTTCTCCCAATGAACTGAGTTACCTACACTAAATACTCTCAGTGGGACTATCACAGCTAACTGTTTCACAATAAAATATAACAAAAAGATAAAAGAGGGCAACTTTATGATGTGTGAATGAAGAGCTTAAGTCATTTTATAAACAAGTATTCTGTAAGGCACAACTATTCAAATGTAGGTTTAAATAATACTGCAGTAAGCATTGTTTAAATCTTATTTACTTGGGCAATACTCATTTTTTAATTACTCAGACACTTACAGGGTTTCTCTAAGTTCAGGACTGGATGAGGTTTCGGCCATGGAGCTAAGGGTGTGAGTGAAGTTTTGGGGAGGTTGTATACCATGATAAATGAGACTTGGCTTCTAGCCTGGAAGAGCAGACACTTAAGTAAAGGAGAGAAGCTTGTAAACTTGCAATTCAGCAAGGAGGAAAACAATTGCCCTTGTGGGTCCATTTGATGGACGAAACTTTAACCTCCATGTTTATTAAGATAGGAGTACCAAGGATGGGAAAAGTGAACCAGAACATTGATAGCCACTCGGGAGCAGTAGAGAATCTAACTAGAAAACAGGAGAAAGATGTAGAGAAATATTTTCTGGGTTTTGATGATTGGTGGATGAGGGAGTTGAGGAAGAGATAACACCTAGATTTCTGGCTTGGAAAACAAGTAAGTACTGGTGTGTTGCAAGTGTGTTCTCTAGAAGCAGATGCTAAAACAGAGATTGGCATAACTAATATTTATTAGAGATCAAATCCTGTGGAGAAGAGGAAGCAGGGTTAGGCAGAAGAAGATGAACACCAATGCAGGCCGGAACTTTGGTCAGTCTTACAGAAGCTCTGTGGAGTAGATTCGCATTAGAATTGTCCGGGGATGGGGGGCAAAATGGCAGGGTCTTTATGCTTTCACTGTGCTCAGTTGTAGGTCATAGACTATCTAGGAAATGCATGATGTTAGATGTTGCTCTCTGAAGCTGAGGCAGAGCCTATGGGAGCTCACAACTAAGGCTGCTTGCTGACAACCTTCCCAGCAGCTGGTTATATCTGGGCAGTGCAGGCTGGCATGAATGGAAAGTGGTCTGAGTGAATATGAGGAGTCTATTTAGGACACACTAAGAAAAAGCTGGCCTGCAGTCAATTTGTTGCATAAGAAGTCTCAGAGTTCTGGAGAAGGGTTTAGCCCAGAGACACAGATTTTGGAATTATCAATATTCAAGTGCAAATTGAAGCAAAAGGACTAGGACTAGGTGGGCTCATCCAGGAGGCATGTTCGGAATAGAAAGAGAAGAGGGCAAAGGTTGGAAGCCTGGAGCACACCAGCATTTTGGAAACACTTAGAAGAGGATATTGACAAGGTAAGGAGGAGAATTCAGAAAGGATCATTTTATAGGAGCTGATTATCACTTGCCTGAGGAAACTTTAGTAAGATAAAGATCCAAGGGTCTAGTGTGTGTGTGTGTGTGTGTGTGTGTGTGTGTGTGTGTGTGTGTGTGTGTGTATGTGTATGATGGGGGTTATCTATAAAGTCCAGACCTCAGGATCAACCTATAGCCTAACTCAGTGTCTCTATCTCCATCTGCCATTAGCTGGCCGTGGTAGCACGCGCCTATAGTTCCAGCTACTTGGAAAGATCGCTGGAGCCCACCAGGTTGAGGCTGCAGTGGCCGGGAGTGTGCCACTGCACTCCAGTCTGGGTGATGGAGTGAGACTCTAACTAAAATTTTTATATATATATTGCTGCCAATCAATAAACATACTGAACACATATAGTAATTAGCAACAATATATTCGACATTAATAGTATCATACAGTAAATTACAATACTAATTTAGGTCCTAATCATTGGATCATACAATATAGAATGAAGTTAACTTTGATGAAAAACAATATATGCATGAGAGTTCCAGGTGAGCCATAGACTTCACCAAAGGCTTGCAGGGGGAAGTTGCACTAGGCGCCCTTAAAATTAGGTAGAATATGAAAAAAATGGTAAAAGGAACAAAGGTCTTTCAGAATAGCAATAACAGAAAAAAAGTTATTGATCAAAGTATACCTTTAGAATACATGTTTTATTTCTAAAATACCCAATTAAATTAAAATTCCTCTCATTCCTTGCTCCTCCTTGTTCAGATTCATTCTCCTTCAAAAGATTCTCAAACCTGGAAACTCTCTAGTCAAACTAGACATCGGTCAAAGTGGAGGAAATAAAACAGATTGAGTTGGTTTATGGTATTTTTTTCTTTTTCTTTGCATAAGAACATATGTATAATATATCACAGACAGTGCTTACTTATGTGCAAGGCACATGTTATCTTCACAAAAACCCTGTAAGAAAAGTGCTTCTATTGTAATTTTTCAAATGGGAAAACCAAGACACAGACACACTAAGTATGTTACCCGAGTTTACCTGGCTAGTAAGTAGCAGACCTAGAATTCAAACCTGGGCTATCTGGTGCCCAGGGACTATGCTCTACATGTTTCTCTCTGCTGCCTTTAATCATTTTTTTCCACCTTTATTCAAACATCTAAGTAAAAGTAATATAAGCTTATGATCTAAAAAATTCAAAAGTAAGGTATGTCTCACAATGTAAAAGAATGACCCTAAACCCACCTCTACCTTCAACCTCACACATCAAAAATAACCACCAAGACAGGGAAAAATGGCAACCGAGCCAGTCAGACTACGCGAGTTCCTGTGTGAGTGAATGAGCGTATGGAAAATTTTGTGTACGTGCTGGTGAGCAAGTGAGCATGTGAATATCTGACTGAGTGAGGGCTAGGGAGCTAGCGGCCAGGGCTCGCCTTGAACCCTAGCAATTCCCAGGACGCAGAAGCAGAGTGCCATTTTCTTTTTCTTTTCTGTTTTCTTTTTTTTGAAATCAACAAACCCTCCCTGGGAAGAAAATGCTGGGAAAGACTGTCTAAGTGGGGGTTTGTGACCAAGTGGCCAGGCCCCTGGCGCAACAGCTGGTGCTGCAGCTTCTCTGCTTCCTCCCAGCTCTTCCCAGGTTGCAGAAGCCAAGTGTCATTATTATTTTTTTTTTAATGGACTAAAGTGGCAGGGAGAAAATATCATCCCAGGCTCTCCCTCACTGGTGCAGCAGGAGAGAGACTGCTGGCTCCAAGTGCCTCACCACTTCAGTATCTGGCAGGTCACTGGCAGCAGGGGCTATGGAGGAGGCCCAGAGGCAAAGTTCCATGGAAGAGGACAAGGGAGGCTCCCCACCACCATCTTGAAGGCAGGGCAGGAAAGTGCTCCAACTTGCTCAACACGGAGCAACAGACCTGATCTCTGTGACTGGCAGATCAACTACTCATGGATTGATCGTGACCCAGAAAGAATATCCTGAAACCACCAACTTCGGAAGGACCTGACGAGTGCTGAGTTCCAGGCGCCCCATCCCCTACCCTGATCCAGCCGCCAGACAAAGGCTGTGGACAGAAAAAGACAAGGAAGAACTCCAGAGAGATCAGTGATGAGTCTGGGGCTGACCCAAACCCTCTCCTCCCCAGCAATCCTCTGAACATCAGACCCACACAGCTGGGCCACGACTGAGAGGGACAAACCTAGGCGGAGCCTGGACGTCAGTTGCAACATGAAAACTCCATTCCAGGATAAGCCTGGATGGGGACCCCCACCCCAGTACATATCTGGGGAAGAGACAATTCATACCTCCCCATTGGAGGAGATCTCCCTGACCATAGGAGAGTGGGAGGGGAGGATTGCAGCCCCTCCCACCTCCACTGTCCCTCCTTCTTCCCTGCTCCAGACACTGAGGAGAGAGTAAAAGAGGTGGCTCTGTAGGAGAGACCTGATAGGAGGAAGAGTTACAGAGCCTGTCACAAGAAGGCAGGGTTTTTTTAAATTTTCAATTTAAAAAAATTAAAAAATTTTTTGACGGTTCATCTATTTTAAAAATAATTTTCCTTTGTGCATGAATGTCTATGTGAGGATTTGATCTGCTCCCTCCCAAATATTTTTTTTTATTTTTCTGTTTCTTTCTTCTTTTATTTGTGATTTTCTGTTTATGTGTGTGTATGAGTAACTGAGTGTTCATCTTTCAATTTTGTTGTTGTTGTTGTTGTTGTTTGTTTTTGCTCTTTTGTTCCTCTGGGTTTTTTAATTTTCATTTCTTATAGTTTAAGGTGTATGTCAATATATGTGTGAAGGCTCAACCTGAATTCCATTCCCCACCCTCCCCCGCCCCCATCTTTCTGTTTTTCTTCTCTATTCACTTAGTGCTAGGCATGTGTGTGTGTTTAGTTTTCTTGGTTTTGTGGTTGCTGTTGTTTGTTTTCTTTCACTTTGCTGTTATTCCAGTTTGTCTTGGGAGGTATGTGTGTTCAATTGGTTTTTGCATTGGTTTCTGCTTTGCATCATCATATAGAGTGGTGGTGGGGAGAGGGTCTCAGGGAACACATACCACAATCAGTGAACATTGTAATTTGCAAGTAGTTTCTGAATCCTAGCTCCCCATCCCCTATCTTATTTGACTTTCAAAACTACATGAGACAGCAAAGCTTCCCACCACAGTCCTGTTACAAAATAGAACAAATCCAGAGCCTGAATCAGGGAAGAATAGAGGGCTGAGCAAACATCAGAAGGGAAAGCCTCTCCCACTGACACTGAATAACATAACTAAAGAGAAAAGCAAGAGATCTGTCACAAATGAGGAAAAACCAAAGGAAGACCACAGGTAATTTCAAGTGTAATAAAGAGAAATAAAGAGAAAACTCCTGAAAACAATGGAAGCCACCAAAGACTGGCCCCAGAATACAACAGGGATTAGGAATTGGATGGAGAGAGCGAATAAGACTCACGAAAGATAAGATGAAACACTGAAAGAACTTGTAACAGAGATTTTGTCAATAAAAAATTTCATCCAGAAACAAATAACAAGATGACAAGTATGAAAAGCAGAATTGATCTAGCCAAAGAAAGAACCTCAAAACTTGAAGACCAGAACATAGAATTAACCCAATCTGTAAAAAACTTAGAAAGAAAATTCAGAAAGAAAGAACAAAGCCTATAACAGATGTGTGGTTATATCAAGAGGCCAAACCTATGCCTGATAGGTATCACAGAAAGAAAGGGAAGTGGAGAACACCTTGGAGCAAGTATTCCAGGAAGTAGTCAAAGAACTCTTTCCCCATCTCACTAGAGATGTGACCAAACACAAGAGCTACAGAGAACCCCACAAGACATCAAATGAGAAAACAACCCTTAGACACATAGTAATTCACCTACACATAGAGGCACAAAAGAAAATATCCTAAAGGCAGCAAGAAGAAGGTCAGCCTACCTATTGGGGAAAGCCAATCAGAATAGCAGCAGAAACACTATAAGCAAGAAGGGACCAGAGCCCTATATTCAAAGTCTTCAAAGATAAACAATTTCAACCAAGAATGTCCTATCCACCCAAGCTCAGCTTCATCAGTGATGGAGAATTAAAATCCTTCCCAGACATCCAATCCCTAAGAGACTATGCAGCTTCCAGACCAGCTCTACAGAAGACACTTAAAAAGGTATTAAGCACAGAAGAAAGAAAAAAAAGAATGACCACATAATTTCCAAGAGAACCGCAGAGCACAGAATCAACAGAGAATATAGCTCAACAAGAAACTTGAAAACACACACACACATACATTAATCCCAAAGCCAAAAGAAAACAAGCAAAAAAGAAAAAAACTTTATAAGAACCTCATGACAACAATAAACAACCACATTTCAATAATCAGCCTGAAGGTGAATGGACTAAATACACCACTGAAAAAACATAGAATGGTAAACTAGATAAGAAATCATGACCCTATTATTTGCTGCATCCAGGAGACTCATCTCACTACAAGGGATGCACACAGACTCAAAATTAAAGGATGAAAAATGAGTTTCCAGGCACATGTATCACAAAAGAAGGTTGGAGTTGCGATCTTAATATCAGACAAAACAACCTTTAAGCTATCAAAAATTTTAAAAGATGCAAAAGGACACTGCATAATGATAAAATGTTCAATTCATCAACAAGAAATATCCATCCTAAACACATATACACCCAACACAGGAAACCAACATTTACAAAGCAACTACTAAGTAAACTAAAAAAGATATTGACCCTAACACTATTATAGCAGGGAACTTGAATACCCCAGTAACAGCCTTAGATAGATCATCGAGGAAAAAAATCAACAAGGAGATCCAAACCTAAATTTGACACTCAACCAAATGGACTTAGTAGATACCTACAGATTATTCCACCCAACAACCACAGAATATTCATTCTACTTATCACCACATGGTGCATATTCCAAGATCAATCACATCCTTGGCCATAAATCAAGCATAAACAAATTCCATAAGGTTGAAATCTTGCTATGCACACTCTCAGATCTCAGTGAAATAAAAATAAATATCAACACCAACAATATTTCCCCAAAGGTCACAAAGACATGGACACTAAATAGTATGATGCTAACAACCATTGGGTCTACACTGAAATCAAAGCAGAAATTAAAAGATTCCTGGAAACAAATGAAAATGAAGAAACATCTTACCAAAACCTCTGGGATGCCATGAAATCAGTTCTAAAAGGGAATTTATATCTCTATGAGCACAAATCAAGAAAATTGAAAGGTCACAAGTAGAGAGCCTAATAAATCACCTAAGGGAGCTAGACAGAGAAGACCACCAAAACCCAGCTTTAACAGAAGAATCCAAATCACCAAAATAAGAACCCAAATATCGGACATAGAAGACAAAAATATCAGAGAAAACTTCAACAAAACAAAAAGCTTGTTCTTTGAAAGAATTAACAAGATTGATGGACCCCTAGCCAGAATGACCAAGAAAAAGAGAGAAAAAGCCCAGATAAACACAATCAGAAATACAAAAGATCAAATAACAATTGACCACGATGAAACAAAAAACATTATCAGAGATTACTATGTACACCTAAATGGAAACAAATTTGATAACCTAAATGAAATGGAGGACTTTCTGACATCACACAACCTCCCCAGGTTGAAACAAGAAGACATCAAGACACTAAATAAATCAATAACAACCCAGGAAATTGACTCTGTCATACGGAAACTACCTACAAAAAAAAAGCCCTGGATGACTTTCCAGCAGAATTCTACAAAGCATACAAGGCAGAGCTGATACTAATCCTTTTGAAAGTATTGCAGGCAATTGAGAAAGATGGAATTCTCCCCAAGTCATTTTACAAAGCTAACATCACACTGATACCCAAACTGTGTAAAGATCCAACAAAAAAAGAGAACTTCAGGCCAATAACACTTATGCACATAGATGCAAAATTCACAACAAGATTCTAGCAAATCAGATCTGAAAACGCACATCAAAATCATCCACCATGACCAAGTAGGCCTGGGACGTAAGGCTGGTTCAACATTCGCAAGACCATAAATGTCATTAAATACATCAACAGATGTAAAAACAAGGACCACATGATTATATCATTAGATGCAGAAAAAGCTTTGATAAAATCCAGCATCCCTTCTTGATAAAAACCCTCAAACACCAGGGAATAAAAGGAACATAGCCCAAAATAGTAAGTGCTGTCTACGATAAACCCACGGCTAACATATTGCTAAATGGACAGAAACTGGAAACATTTCCCCTAAAAACTGGAACAAGACAAGACTGCTCACTTTCACCCCTCTTGTTCGACATTGTGTTGAAAGTCCTAGCTCAGGCAATTAGACAAGAGAAGGAAATCCAGGGTATCCAAATAGGAAAAGAGGAAGTTCAGTTATCCTCCTTTGCTGATGATATGATCCTATACCTTGAAAATTCAAGAGAATCGGTCAAAAACATGCTTGCACTGATAAAGGACTTTGGTAAAGTCTCAGGGTATGAAATGAATGTGCAAAAGACAGTTGCATTCCCATACACCAACTACAAGCAGGCAGAGACCCAAATTAAAAGCACAATCCCATTCACAACAGCCACCAAAAAAAATGAAATAGTCAACACAATCCTTAGCAGAAGAAACAAAGCAGGAGGTATTACACTTCCAGACTTCAAATTTTACTATAAGACTACAGTAATTGAAACAGCCTGGCATTAGTACAAGAACAGGTACATAGACCAATGGAACAGGATAGAGATTCCAGAAGGAAAGCCTCAATTTCTCAACCAACTCATGGCTGACAAAGCCTCCAACAACAACCACTGGGGAGAGGAGAACCTATTCAGTAAATGGTGCTGGGAAAAATGGCTGATCACATGAGAAGATTGAAATAGAACCCCTATCTATCACCATACATAAAAATTAATTCTAAATGGATCAAAGATCTAAACGTAAAACCTCAAACTATAAGAATCTTAGAAAATGGAGGAGACACCCTTATGGAGATTGGAACTGACAACCAATTCCTATTCAGAACCCTAAATGCCCATACCTCAAGAAATAAGATAGACAAGCCCGACCTCATCAAACTGACGAGTTTCTGCAAAGCAAAAGAAACCATCAAGAGAGCAGGCAGACAGCCCACAGAATGGGAAAAAATATTTGCCAACTGTATATCTGACAAAGGCCTAACATCTAGGATCTACAGGGAACTCAAATGCACCAAAAGATAAAAAACAAACAGCCCCAGTAAAAAGTGGGCAAAAGACATGAATAGACACTTCTCAAAAGAAGAGATTCAGGCAGCCAACATGCACGTGAAAAAGTACTCAGCCTCATTCATCATCAGAGAAATGCAAATCAAAACCACATTTAGATAACAGCTAACCCCAGTAAGAATGGCCATCATTAATAAAAACAAACAAAAACAGATGCTGGTGAGGATGCGGAGAAAAAGGAACACTTCTATACTGCTGGTGAGAATACAAACTAGCGCAACCTCTTTGGAAGACAGTATGGTGGTTACTAAAAGAACAAGAAATTGACCTTCCATATGACCCAGCAATTCCCCTATTGGGAATATACCCAGAGGAACTCAAATCATTCCACAAAAAAGATACCTGCACACATATGTTTGTTGCAACTCTATTCACAATAGCAAAATCATGGAACCAATCATGTTGCCCATCAAAGCTGAACTGGATGAAAAAATGTGGCACATATACACAATGGAATATTATGCAGCCATAAAGAAAGACAAACATATGGACTTCACAACAACTTGGATGGATTTGGAGTCAACCATACTCAGTGATCTATCACAGAAACAAAGAACAGAGTCCATATGTTCTCACTCATAAATGGACCCTGAACAATTATAATACTATAAGAAAGCAATTGGCAGTAGTGGGAAACTGTCAGGGGAGGAGTGTGGGATTGGCAGTTAAGGGAAACTGCTAGGGGAGAGAGAGATATACCTCATCAACAAGGGTACCTTCATAATCAATGTTTGTATGCCTAACCCTGAATTGTACCCCACATCTTTATAATAAAAAAAAATTTTAAAAAAAGAAGAATCACGAAGTTAAAAAAAATAACCATTAGCTGGGAATGGTGGCTCACATCTGTAATCCTAGCATTTTTGGAGGCTGGGATGAAGCAATCACTTGAACTCAGGAGGTGAGACCAGCCTAAACAATAGAGTAAGAACTCATTTTAACAGAAAAATTTGAAAAATTAGCCAAGTGTGGTGGTGTGCACCCATAACCCCAGCTACTCAAGAGGCTAAGGTGGGGGGATTGCCTGAGCCCAAGAGGTTTCAGCTGCAGTGAACCATGATTGTGCCACTGCACTCCAGCCTGGGTGACTGAGTGAAACCCCAACTCAAACAAACAACACTAAAGTTTAATATATTATACTTATATAAATATATCTTAATATAAACTTTATGAGTAACACATCTTTACTGTATATTATACCTATGTAGTCTGAAAGGAAAATACAAAAACTGCAAACTTCCCACCTATTCAATGGCACAGACATTTTAGAAAATTAACAAATCAGTAGCAAAAGCCTCCTTATTGCCCAAGGTTGTGTGACATTTCATAGTAAGACTATACTATGATTTACTTACTCAATATTTTTGTGTATTGATGGGCACTTTCATTGTTTCCAGTTGCTTTTTATTTTTCTACTCAACTCTTCAATTTTTTGTGAAGCACAAAGAAGGAATGCAAGTAAATAATATGTTTATTCTTTCTAGCAGAAAAACAAAATCGAAGATAACATCTAGCAAAAATAACTATACAGGGAAGTCAAGACCTAAACATGAAGTCATGGATGTCAAGACCTAAACATGAAGTAGTCTCAAATGTGGCATGAATTTTTTTTTTCAGTGACACATAGATGTTGGATATTGCATCTATAAAGAAATTGTTGTGATCATAGCATACTTTGTAGCTCTCCATTAACAGTTCTGTATATAGCAATGGGGAGAAGAAATGGGTGAACAGCCTGATGCAATTATTCATACATATGTCCAAAAATCCTCTCTTTTTGGCTTCACTTCTTACTCTTGCTCTTTCTCCCTCTCAGTGATCCAAGTGTTCTCAGGGCATTAGCTGATAGTGCCCTTATCACATACGCACGTGCATGTCCACACACACACACACACACACACACCTCCAAAGCTCTTCTCTGCATGTATTCTGAGCTGTAGCTGCCTCAGCACTGTTTCATCCTTCATCTTGATCTCATCCTATTTCCGATTTCCAGACATTTTTTAAAATGTCATTTTCAACTTCCAGCCTCCCATCATTCCTATGTGTTCACTTCATTTGTGTTTCTCTATTATGATTTTCATTAGAAACTTGAACTGGAAACCACAGGGAATTAAAAAAAAAAAATAAGTTAGTGATGCTTAACTACATTATAAGCTAAAAAAGGGATTCAGATGAGAAAGGGGAAAAATACAGGAAAAGTTGAGAAAAACTGATGAATCCATTCCTAAAGAGTGCAGTAAAGTTAGGTCCAATGTATAAACAAAATTCTTTAACAAGGAGGAAAACATTCATTCATTTAAAAATTCTTGACTGAAGTTCTACTTTATGCCAGCAATGTCATAAGCACTTGGAAATATGGTGTAAATAAACAAAAGTCCATTTTTGTGGATCTTACATTCTTGTGGGAAGAGGCAAATGATGAACAAAATAAATGAATTTACAGAATGTTAGGTGGTGGTAGGTACTCTGGAGAAAAATAAGACAAGAAACGAACATAAAGAACGGTTGGTGGTATCAGGCAATTTTATTATTATTATTATTTTTAATTTTCTTTATTTTATTTCTTATTTTTAAAATATGGGGTACAATTAAGGGTCAGGTATATAAATGGTCATTATGCAGGTACTCTTGTTAATGAGGTGTGTACCCTCCCCAGCATTTTCCCACTACTGTCAATCCCTTTCTTATAGTATTATGATAATTGTTCAAGGTCTGCTTCTGAGTGAGAACATGTGATACTCAGTTATTTGTTTCTGTGATGGATAACTCAGTATTATAGCCTCTAAGTCCATCCAAGTTGCTGTGAAGTTCGTAATTTTGTCCTTCTTTATGACTGTGTAATATTCCATCATGTATATGTAGCACATTTTTTATACTATAAAAACTTCTTTCAATGGGCAGCACTGTTGGCTCCATGTTTTTGCTATTATGAATAATGCTGCAGTAAACATGCGTGTGCAGGTATCTTTTTCATAGAGTGATGTGAGTTCCTCCGGGTATATTCCCAGGAGGGGATGTAGTAAACATCTATCTGGGGATGGGGAGACACCTCTTATCAGCAAGGGTGCCTGAACGAAGCATATTTGTGTACTTAACCCTTAACTGTACCACACAATATCATAATAAAAAAATATTGATTTTTTTAAAAAAGTAATTACTTTTCAAGATTAAACATATAGGGCAAAAGATATGAACAGACACTTCTCAAAAGAAGACATATGAGCAGCCAACAGATATAAGAAAAACTGCTTAGCCTCTCTAATCATCAAAGAAATACACATCAAAACCACACTGAGATACCACCTAACTCCAGTCAGTATCAGTATCAGGCAATTTTATACAAAGTTATTAGGAAGACTTAATGGGAAGAAAACATTCAAGCAGCAATCTTAAATAAATAAAAGAAAAACCAGGCAACTATTAGGGGGAAGATTGTTCCAGGCAGAGAGCGCAAGTGCAAACATCTAAGACCACCATAGTTAAGGGACAAGGAAATGAGTAAGGACATCACCGGGTCTTATGGTTGAACAGGGAGTAGCCTGTTGGTGTGGAGCATCGCAAGCCATCACAAAGACTTTGGTTTTTACTTGTCATGAAATGAGAACACCATGGAACATTTGAGGCTGAGCATGCTATTTGATTTATGATTTTAGCAGAACAACTCCAGATGCCATGTTGAGAACAGATTGTTGGGCCACCATTTGGTGGAAGAAAGAGAGTACATTAGGAGGTTATTGAAATATTCCAATCAAGAAATGATAGCAACTTGCAACAAATGCTGGAGAGGATGTGTAGAACACTTCTACACAGTCGGTGGGCATGTCAACTAGTATAACGTCTGTGGAAAGCAGTGTGGCAATTCCTAAAAGATCTAAATATCAACCTTCCATATGACCCAGCAATCCTTCTTCTAGGAATATGTCCTGAGGTACTCAAATCACTCTATGAAAAAGATACTTGTACATGCATGTTTATTGCAGCATTATTTACAGTAGTGAAAACATAGAACCAACTGTGCTGCCTATTGAAAGTGGACTGGATTTTTTAAAATGTGGTACATATACACATTGGAATATTATGCAGCCATAAATGACAAAATTCTGAACTTCACAGCAACTTGGATGGATTTAGAATCTATTTTACTGAGTGATCTACCAAAGAAACAAAGAACTGAGTACCACGTGTTCTCCCTCATAAGCAGACCCTGAGCAATTATAACACTACAAGAAAGGGATTGGCAGTAGTGGGAAACTACCAGGCGGGGGCATGTGGTAGGGGGACAATTCATCAATAAAGGTACCTGTTCTTAAATTAGGTATAGTGGGGACCAAAGTGAGGCCCAAACTTTACCTGTACAATGACCATTTGCATGCCTAACTCTGAATTGTACCTCATATCTTTAAAAATTAAAATAAAAGTAAAATAATTTTTTTTAAAAATAGAATTACTCAAAAGTATGGGGCCGAGACAACTGGAAGGATGAGAATTGTCATTGCCTGGAGTGGAGAAGATGGTGGAATAGCAGGTTTTGGTAAAGAAAGATTTTGTTTTGAGCATGTTACAATTGAAAAGCTTATTGGATACCCAGCAGAGATATTTAATAGGTAATAAAAAGTATGAGTGTGGTATTCAAGGAAGAGGCTAAGCTGGATATATTAAGCATGCAGCTGGTAATTACTGACCTATTTTCCCTGGTACAGAAAAAAAAAATGGATACTACTGTGAGCATTTTAATAATGTAGAGAAGGGAATGGTTAACATCTGATGTCCTTTATTTTGTCTGTGAAAGCTGAGACAAAGCTATCTACTAAAAGAGAAAAAGTTGAGGCTGTTAGCTAACATGAAATTAAAAAAGAAAAAAAATCCAAGCATCATTGAGAGCCTCACTCAACTTGAACATCCTAAATTGGTGTTAGTTCCAATTGGTGGTTATACAGTTTTACTTTTTACCTATTCAGCAGTCTATACGTTCAAACAGGGAAGGCGGTTCTTGAATTCAGTCTTATGGATTTATAGGAGTGGTGTGGAGACAGGAAAGAACAATAGAAAGTTAATAACTCTGGTGAGGGCATCATATGGTTGATGATCATAGAACTCAAATTGAGTGAGAAGCATGCATAGAAGAGGTAGCTAAAAAATATGGGGGCAAAGAAAAGTTGGTTAGTGGGTATAAAAACACAGTTAGAAGGAATAAGTTCTGTCATTCAATAGTAAGGTGGGGAAATTACAGTTATCAATAATTTATGGTGTATTTCAAAATAGCTAAAAGAGAAGAGTTGTAATGTTCCCAATACAAAGAAAAGACAAATGTTTGAGATGATGGATATTTCAATTACCCTGACTTGATCATTACATAGTGTGGTGTGCGTGTGTGTGTGTGTATCAAATATCACATGTACCCCCAAAATATGTACCACTATAGTATACTAATTTAAAAAAACAGAAAAATATATAAGAAATTGATATAGTGAACTGGTGGAACTCAAATAAACTAGATACCATATAACAGAAGTTATGTTTTACAGCATCAAGAGCCTTATTCACACTAACAAGAACACCACTTTTGTAGCACAATGGGTACTTTCTATAGTTGTGATATTTAATTCACTTCTCAGACAAATTATCTTTGCTTTTTCATTCCACTTCCAAATTGGTTTCATTTGATTCAAGCCAAAATCCCATGTGATTCTTTCTAACTTTCTCTGGAATTTTTCAACAGACGTAGGCATAATAATATAATTGTGGTCAGTCAATTCCTTTAACAAAGGATAGAATGTCTTCTCATGACATTCCAAAGAGATGAGTTAGTCTAAGCTGAGTAGAGTGCAAGACAGGCAATGACCTTAGACATGGGAGCTCTCTGTATGCTCTAGGCTTATGTTGACTTAATTTGATGAAATAACATTCAATATGGAAGCTTTCTTTTAAGCATCTGCAAACCTGGCCAGGTGTGGTGACTCATTCCTATACCCCAGCACTTTGGGAGACCAAGAAGAGAAGATCATTTGAGGTCAGGAGTTTGAGAAAAGCCTGGGCAGCATAGCAAGAGCTTGTCATTTTCTTTAAAAAAGAAAAATCTACAAAACACCAAAATATTAAAAAGATAAATCTATAGGTTAGTTAGTGTATTTCCTGTCATACTTCTAAAATATCAGGGTTTCCAACAGCCTTGTAACAGGTAGATAATTAGAAGGAATTATCAAATTACATTCACAGAGCTCACGGGCTTGCAGTAAAAGAAACCAAATCTGGCTACTTTAAGGATAAAGGATATTGGAAGGACACTGAAAGACATTAGTAACTCAAAGAAGATGTGAACAACCATGATTGGGAAGAGTAGGAACCAGGGCTGACTATAAACTGAGAGGCAAGAGTTGGTAAAATTTGCTTTAAAAGGTACAGTTTCAAAGAAATACAAGAAGATACAAACAAATGGAAAAATATCCCATGTTCATGGATAGGAAGAATCAATATTGTTAAGATGTCCATCCTACCAAAGGTAATTTACAGATTCAATCTGATACCCATTAAATTACAAACATCATTCTTCTCAGACTTGGAAATGTCAATACAGAAATTCATATGGAAACATAAATGACCATGAATAGCCAAAACAATCCTTAGCAAAAGAAACAAAGCAGGAGGTATCACACTTCCAGACTTCAAACTTTACTGTAAGGCTACAATAATCAAAAAGCCTGGTATGTACAAGAACAGGCCTATAGACCAAAGGAACAGGATGGAGATTCCAGAAGCAAAGCCTCAATTTCTCAACCAACTCATCTTTGACAAAACCTCCAACAATAACCACTAGAGAGAGGAGAACCTATTCAGTAAATGGTGCTGTGAAAACTGACTGATCACATGCAGAAGATTGAAACAAGATCCCTACCTATCACCATACACAAAAATCAATTCTAAATGGATCAAAGATCTAAATGTAAAACCTCAAACTAAAAGAATATTAGAAAATGCAGAAGACATTCTTATGGAAATTGGAACTGGCAACCAATTCCTGATCAAAACCCCAAGTGACCATGCCACAAGAGATAAGATGGAAAAGTGGGACCTCATCAAACTGACAAGCTTCTGCAAAGCAAAAGAAACCATCAAGAGACTGGGAGACAGCTCACAGAATGGGAAAAAATATTTGCCAACTGTACATCTGACAAACGCCTAACATCTAGGATCTACAAGGAACTCAAATATACCAAAAGAAAAAAACAAACAGTCCCATTCAAAAGTGGGCAAAAGACACGAGCAGATGCTTCACAAAAGAAGACACATGAAAAAGTGCTCAGCCTCATTCATAGCCAGAGAAATGCAAATCAAAACCATATGATGATATCACCTAACCCCAGTAAAAATAGCCATCATTAATAAAACAAACAACAGATGCTGGCGAGGATGCAGAGAAAAAAGAATGCTCTACACTGCTGGTGGGAATGCAAACTAGTGCAACTTCTTTGTAAGACAGTGTGGTGATTTCTGAAAGAACTAGAAATTGACCTTCCATATGACCCAGCAATCCCCTTATTGGGATTATACCTTGAGGAACTCAAGTCATTCTATCAAAAAGATACTTGCACATGCATGTCTGTTGCAGCTCTATTCACAATAGCAAAAACATGGAACCCACTATGCTGCCCATCAAAGTTGGACTGGATTAAAAAAATGTGGTACATATACACAACGGAATATTTTGCAGTCCTAAAAAAGAACAAACAGATTAACTTTGCAACAACTTCGGTAGATTTAGAGTCTATTATACTCAGTGATCTATCACAGAGAAAAAAAAAAGAGTACCATATGCTCTCACTCATAAGTGCACCTTGAACAATTATAATACTATAAGAAAGGGATTGGCAGTAGCGAGAAACTGCCGGGGAGGGGTTTGGGATTGGCAGTTGAGGGAAACTGCTGGTGGGAGGGGGTACACCTCATCAACAAGAGTATCTGCATAATGAACATTTGTATACCTAACCCTGAATTGTACCCCTCATTTTTAAAATAAAAAATTTAAATAAAAGTTAAATAACATATAAATAAATAAAAATAAAAAACTGCAGTTAACGTAACTCACCTTCAATCCTTTTTAGGCTCTACATCTCTTTATTCAAAATGCCAAATTATTGGCAGAGCAAAACCAAATGATCAGCCTAGTTAAATGCTTGACCTTGGATCAATGGGCAGGATGAAGTAAGAAAGTTAAGGATGGTAATGAAGTTTAGAAATAGAAATATAGGCTGGGTGCGGTGGCTCAAACCTGCAATCCCAGCACTTTGGAAGGCCGAGGAGAGAGGATTGCCTGAGCTCATGGGTTCAAGACCAGCCTGGGCAACTTGGTGAGACCTCGTCTCTACAATAAATCAAAAAAATACAATAAAATAAGCCTGGCATAATAGCGCATGTCTGTAGTTCCAGGCACTTGGAAGTCTAAGGCGGAAGGATAACCTGAGTCCAGCAGGTTGAGACTCCAACTCAGAAAAAAAAAGAAATGGAAACATAATTCTAAGAGCTCATTCCTTTGTGTTGGAGAGTTTCCATAAAGATCCAAGAGGAATTATTGCATCAAATAGTCACTAGAGGTTTCCACTTCAGGGAAAGAATGGCACTAAGACAAGGAATTTCACAGATGAAGAATAAGAAGAAAGGGCTGCAGAAACAATATAACAAAATATATTTCTTCTTGAGTATCAGGGAAGAAAATGATGTGGATACTGAGATGGGAAGAAAAGCTGTGTGAAAGTTTGCTAGTCCGAGGGGAAAGAAAGATCCTTCATTATAGAACACAGATCATCCAAGGTGAAGAGTCCGGAAGTAGGAGAGGGCATGCTGTATTCACCAATTTTGGTAGCAGTCAGTATAACCAGAGCACGAGAAGCAATATTAAGAAGGACATTTAGGTAATTAAAAGGGATATAGTCAATATTAGGATTTTGACTTGATTCTACAGGCAATGAGGAGCTGCTAAAAGAATGGCTAAATTGGATCCACACAGTGGATCACACCTGGAAGTCCAGTGTTTTGGGGAGACCAAGGCAGAAATATTGTTTGAGCCCAGGAGTTAAAGACCAGCATATACAACATAGCAAGACCTCATATCTACAAAAAATCAGAAAAATTAACCAGGAATGGTGGCATGTGCTTGTGGTCCCAGATAATCGGGAGGCTAAGATGGAAGGATCGCCTGAACACAGTAAGTCAAGGCTACGTTGAGCTGTGATAGTGACACTGCACTCCAGCCTGTGCTACAGAGCAAGGCTCCGACTCAAAAAAAAAAATAGCTGATAGAATTAGATATGCTTTTTAAAAATATCACCCTGGCTGCAGCTAATTTAATGATGGCTGGTTGTTTCAGAAAGACAAAGGACTAGAATCAGACAGTGTAGGGTTAGAGACCTGGTGCCACTGCCTACTAGTGTGATGTCAAATAAGATATTTAACCTTTGAAATCTCAATTTTGTCATCTGCAAAATGGAAATAACAAAATCTACCTTGCAGGATTGTTGTCACCGTTAATAAACACGAGCATATATTTCCCAGAACATCATAAACACTAAATAGTAGTTATCACTTTTCTCATATTATTGTGTTTTTCTATTTTCTCCATCTATTTTCCGCTCATCTCCTTTCAATTTGGTTGACATTTATTAAATACTTATTGAATGTCATGTAAAACTGAGTGCTTTTAAAGCATTTTTTCATCTGAGCTTCAAAACAATCTTTTAAGCCAAGTACTATTATTATCCCTTTTTTGAAGATGTGAATGCTGAAGTTTAGAGAGTTGAGAAACATGCTCATGATCAGACTTCTAGGGGGAAAAAAATTGTTCTTTGAGAGCAGAAGCAAGTTCCTAGTTTCTACTGCAGTGCCTAGATCATTGCTAAATAGACAACAGGTAATCAGTTTGTATTGGATAGAAGAGCAGACAAAACTCTCACTTAGAATTTTAGAAGATGTAAAGAACCCACATAAAAGTCCATAGGAAAGTTAGAAAAATAACTTTTTAAGTAACTTAATATGAATACTACTGGGTTTTTGTTTTTTATTTTGAATTTACAGATCAATGTATCACTTAGATGTGCCTGTATTTAAAAAATCACTCCAGCCGGGCTCGGTGGGTCAGCCTGTAATCCCACACTTTGGGAAGCTGAGGTGAGTGGATTGCCTGAGCCCACGGGTTCGAGACCCACCTGGGCAACTTGGCGAGACCTCATCTCTACAATAAACAAAAAATCAGCCGGGCATGGTAGCACATGTTCTGGCTACTGGGAAGGTTGAGGCGGAAGTATCGCCGGAGCCCAGCAGGTTGAGGCTGCAGTGGCCAGGAGCGGCCACTGCACTCGAGTCTGGGCAACAGAGTGAGATTCCAACTCAAAAAAAAAAAAAAAAAAAGTCACTCCAAAACAGCTATTTGTTATGGTTTTTATTTACTGTAGATGGTCTGGTTGGCTCTGCTGGTCTGTGCCAGCCTGACTGATCTTGCTGGCCTCTGCCATGCGGCTGTGGTCAACTGGAAGGTTGGCTGGCAGCTGGATAATCTAGCATGGTGTATTAGTTTCCTATTGCTGCTGTAATATGTGACCACAAATTTAATGGCTTAAAATGGCACAAATTTATTTTCTTACAGTTCTGGAAGTCAGAAGTATGACTGGCCTAATATCAAGGTATACACTGGACTGTGTTCCTTCTGGTACTCTAGTGGAAAATTTGTTTCCATGCCTTCTCTAGCTTCTGGAGTTTGCCTACCTTTGTCACATGACCTCTCCCACCATCTTCAAAGTCAGCAGTATAGCATCTTCCAATTTCTTCCTGATTTCTACCCTGGATTCTATTATCACATTTTCTCTGACTCCAACTCTCTTGTCTCTCTTGTAATTAATAAATTTACCAAGATAATCCAGGATAATCCCCTCATCTCAAAATTCTTAATTTAATCACATCTTCAAGGTTCCTTTGCTATGTAAGGTAACATATCCACAGACTCTGGGAAGTAGGATATGGATATTTTGGGGGATGAGAGAGCTTATTTTGCCTCCAGCAGATGGCTTCCCTCACAAATCTGGCAATTGGCAGATTGTCTCCTAGGATGCCTCAATTCTCCAATTCTCTTTCCCTTTGTAGGTTAGCTAAGGATGATAAAACATGATGGTCTCAGGGCTGCAGCTCAGCAAGAGGTCAGGCTCCAACATACATTCACTTGGCACATTTGCTTATGCCTGTTTGAACAAAGCAAGTCACATGGCCAACCAAAATTTAGGAAATAGAAAAATATACCCCATCTCTTTATGGGAAGATCTGTAATATCACATTCTAGAGAGTTGGATGCAAAAACAGGGAATTTGTGGTCATTTTTACAGGTTACCACAACTAGCATAACATGTGAGTGAGACTCTAAGACATGTCCATCACTGGTTGGAATAATTGAGATCCTCATAAAGCTATTTACTCTGCCTAGGGTGTTCAAAGTGCATTTCTCTCTTCCTGGCTAAATGATTTACCGTCATCTTATCGTAGCTTAGTTATGACCTTTTCCAGGAAAACTCTTCTAACTCCAGACCTCACAATGTTCTTGATGTGCTCTCAACATACTTAGTACTGACCCCTAAAATGGCATGTAACACATTATATTGAAGTCACCTGTTTATCTTCTTGCCTTTCAACCAAAGAGGAAGCTTCTTGTGGACAGAAAATAGATCTTAGTTGTTCTTGCTTTCCCTGTGACTTAGCAATGTATCCTTTATACAGTAAGTTAAGAAGGATTTGTTGAATAAATGTATTAACAAATATTCTACAAACACCAACTATAGTTTTATCTGCTCTTTCATTCCTCAATTACTACTAATGTTTTATTAAAATATATTTCTTACTTAATGAATCTTTAATTCCATACCTATTTCCTTTCCTACTTTGGAAAGGAAGACTTTCATTGATAAGCTAAATAGAAAATAATGGAATTACTAGTACTAAAAATCAGTCATAGAAAAAGTTTTTCTTGAAATAAAATTAAATTGTGATTTGGGTACCTCTATAACACAAATGGATTGTGTGACATTTAGAAAATTCACAGATTGCTGCCAAGGGCATGATTTGCCACACTAGAAAACTCTAAGGCTCTCTTCAGTTGGGTGGTCAGTCACAGTTAGGAGCTCAAGGCTAACTTGACTAGAATTCTTTCAAACTAAAACTAAAATAAAAGTTGAGGTATTTTTGGGATGTTTCCAGGAAGGTCTTAAGAGGCTGCCTGATTGCTGTTAATACATAAGGCAGAAGGCAAAGATTTCCGAAATTACATGACTCAAGGGCTAAGATTCCAGAACTGCAGACACAACATGAGTAAGCAGACTGCTCCAAATTGCCAGTGGAATTAAGGAATCAAAAAGGAGATGGTGAGTTACAAGAAACAGAACTTGTCTGGGGAAAAAGAGACTCTGTATGCCTATAACCAAGAAAACCAGTTATAATATAAGCTAAAATGAAATGTACAAATGTTTAATATGATGAAATAACCAAGAATATAGCCACCCCTGTTTTAGTCTCCAACATAATGTTCTATGGACCACACTTGGAATATGAGTGGGTGCTATATACGTTTTTTTTTTTTTAACTCAGGTAGTGATATTTTTATATCTGAATTATAAAGGATATAAATGAATAAAGACAACATTGAAGCCCAAAGACAATCAAGTTAGAAATACATTAACATCATGAGAGCATCTCTATTTCAGTAATAAAACTGTCACTATTTTACAGAATCTATTTTACAGAATCTCAATTAATCATAACTTACAAAAGTTCACAGTTTAAGAACAACAACAGCAAATTCTAGAATTTTTTAGAACATTTTAAAAATTCTAAGCCTCCAAGGAGAATATACCCTAAAAGGCACATTCTTGTTTATTTGAAACTCACTCATGCTAATTGGCTACAGCCTATACATTGTCATTAATGTTGAAATCCTCGTTTAAAAACTTGAAGATATGATTCATTTAATCTTCATTACAGTTCTGAGAAGTGGCCATTATTATTATACTCATTTTTTCAAGCGCAAATCTCGGTACAAAACATTAGCTAGTTGCTCAAGGTCATGTAATTATTATATGACATACTTGAATCAAAACAGGTGATTTACGAAGCTATACCCCAAACCCCATCAACCTATACCCTATACCCCAAACACTGCTTCTCTTACTGTCTATTGTGTCACTTGTCCTAAAGTGCATATTTAACATGGATACACTAGGATGATTTGAAAACATCCTAATAGAGACACTTCCATTTAGCAAATATTTCTTGAGCCCATGTTAAGTATGAAGTTCTTTATTAGGCTTCCCTTCCCACAAAAAAGTGTATATTAAGTGATAGTTTACTGGTTTTCTCATTTTTCTTATAATTTTACAAATGCATCGTTAACTAAGAGAAGCAATTATAAATTTCTGAGTGCACAAACTCAGATGTGTAAGACATAACACTTTTTCATTATAATTCAGCCTATTTAAATCCTTGCCCATGCCATCCTGTGTTCCTTCAGCTAGCAGGAAATCCATTCTGTTATTATAAAGCTTCAGTACCTCCAGTGCTGTCAGAGGCTCAGTCTTACATAGTACCAGATTACAGGGGATGGGGGTAAGTTAGTCCCTTAATTATCACTTAGAGTCTCTGAGTTCTAAGGTTGCATGGTTCCTGTAACAGGAACAGAGTCTGATTGCTCTGTTACTTCTGCTCTCCACGATTTGGGTATGGAAATCATGGGTAAAGCTGGGGATCCTCATATCCAGGACTATTTTCCTCTGATACTCCATTTTTTGAAATTGGCCATGTCTCTAGGACATAATTATAAAATGAGGCAAGCTCCCCTCTGATGACAGACTTCTGATGAGAGACTCCAGATTTCTCTCTAGCCTAATCAAAATATCTTCTTTCTGCTGGACTTCAACATCCCTGCCCCTCTCAAGCTTTTTTAAATGAAGTGTGGATGTTTACAAAAGACCCCTGAGTTCAAAAAGCTTCTTTCTTACACTTTGCGTGTGAAATACATGTGGCAAAAAAATTGCCAAAGATCAAACTCTCTCTCTCTCTGAAAAGGCAGAAAGTAGGAAATGTATCTATACTAATTAATATTTCAATGAATTATCCTGGTCTCAAGTTATAATTGAAGTATTTAGGTAACAGAGTTCAGTTCAGTCTGACTAATGGCTCCTTTAGTTTAAGCCAATGCTTCTCAAAACATAATACCTGGACCATCGACCTCAGCAACACCTGAGAATCTCAAATGCAAATTAGTGGGTTCCATCCCAGATGCACTGAATTAGAAGCACTGGGGATGGTCCCGGCAATCTGTGTTTTTAAAAAGCCTCCCAAATGATTTTGATGCCCATTAAGTTTGAAGACCACTGGTTTGGGCTATGTATTTCTCTAACATAGACCTTATATTCTTGAAATCAGCTATTGTCTCCTCCATTTGACTGCAAATTTCATAAGAGCAGCCACCATGCTAGTCTTTCACATCATTATATTTCCATTGCTTAATATCAAGGTTGAGGGTGAAGGGAGCATAGTGAAAGTTCGTAAATATTGGTTGAGTATATCAATGAATGAGTTAAGAGACGTTTTATTTGTCTATAGGAGTAACATTCTAGCTTTACCAGACTATCATTCAGAGTGTAGTCATGAACTTGTAACAATTCCTAAAATGAATTCAATAACTTTTGATGATATAATAGTCCTCAGAGCCCAAAACTTTTCTTAAGGGAACTGAAAACAGATGTGCCTTTCAATGTTCCTGGATTAGGAATGTGTAACTAAATTCATGGGTTCATTCATTCACTAAATAGTTATTAAAAACTTACCTATTTTTAGGCCTTCTCTAGGAGGTTTTGGAGCTAAATTGGTAAATAAAGTGCATCCTTGGCTCTCAAAAGAAGGTACACCTCAGTAGTTAAATTAAATTAATTAATTATTGCCGGGGACCAGCTCCAGCCGGGTTCAGGGTACCCCAAAGGTGGAGACGGCGTCAGCGATTAGGGGGAAGAAGAGAGAGAGAGAAAGAAAGAGACTGGACTCCAGGCTAGTGCAAAAGCAGTGTGTGTGTGTTGGGAACTACAACGGGTCTTTTATACACAGAGTCAGATGTGGGAGGGGCGTCCCCCACCCACCAAAAACCTTAATCCATGAAAACTTAATCAATGATTGCCTTTAATCTCTTTTTATATGATAATCTTAAAATCCAATAACAAAGGATAACCTAATCTGTGACTGACATATTCTATAAACCTTTTTCATCCTAAGCTGATTGATTTATGCCAAGTTAAACAATTCTATAGAAGCTTAAGTATTTACTTTATAAATGAAAGTGGCCCATCCCAGAATGTTTGTAATGTGGCCCAGTCCAAAGTTCACAGTGGACTACCTGCAAGTAACCCCAGCCGCATTCTTTCAACAAAATGACTGTCTTCTAAAACTGTATTCTACAATTTACACCTTCAATAAATCCTAAGATCATGATCCAGAAGCCTGTGACCAATACTAAGGCTCTTAGATGTGACCTGAGTTTGAATTATAAGTTGTGTGAAAACCAAAACTGCAGTTTGTGGAAGAATGGGAGCAATGATCTTCTAAAGTTAGTTTGTATTTGTCCTGATCTCAGAGTTTCTATGTTTTGAGCTCACAGGAGCTTAATCTGGTTAGTGCTGAGTAGAAAGGGGGAGGAAATGGGGTTCAATAGCTCCCGAACGCATCCTAGTGGTCTCGGGGTCAACGGCCCTTCCTGATCCCTAACACTCAGTGGGCCTCTGTGGCCGGCTCCCAACAAATTATAAACCTATTACACAAACTTGCTAAGCACCATCGATTACTGGAGAAAAAACAGATAAAGTCATATGTGTCTTCTGAGTAACATTGAGGGTGTGCAGAACATTGAAGTTTCCCTGACTTGTCAGTGGTTCTCTAGGACTATGCACACTATGAAAAATGAACAGGCAATGTCTCACTAAAACAGTTAAGAAAATAACCTATGTGTTTTCTTAAATCTGTTTTTGTATTTTTAACAGCATACTGGTCATATTCATTCCTCCAACTTAATAATGATTAATAATCATTGCATTTGCCAACATTCATTGACTTTTTACTGTGCCAGGTAATGTCAAGTATAAACCATTCATTATGACTATATCACACTAACATTATTCCCTGAGAGCAGTCTCCTCAGAGATGTAGGAAGCTAAGAGATCACATGAAAAATAAAAATGGAGTAAAGTTTATGAAATCCCTTCATGATCAACTGTTTCCCAAGTTAAGGTGAAAGAAAGTTTGGGAGAGAGCTGGCAAGAAAGATTATTGTGCAGGTCTCTAGATTAACAGGTTTAGTGTTATTTTGCTCCTAACTGACCACCCAGATCAGTGTGGCTTCCTAATTGATCATCCAAATCAGTAAGAAGTCCAAAGGAAAGTTACAGAATGAGACAGAAGACAGTCTCGTGCAAGATTATGGGCAAAGCTATATTGTAGATGAGTTCACATCGTGAGGGAGCCCTCACAGTGATGATCTCACGAGGATAATGGCACTTGGACTGCTCAGCAGGAGAGAGGAAAGCACACCAGTACAAGCCAGAAGGCAACGCTGGAAAAGGGAAGTTGCATAAGGCATTGGCACAGGGCTAACAGAACAGTATTTGGGCAGTGGAGGTGATGTTATGACCCTGCAAGTGATAATTAAATATATTCTCTTAAAAGAAAAATGAGAATGAACTCTATTAATATGGCATTTATTCTGTAATTTTTCTATTTTGTATTCTACTTTTGTGTTTTTCTCAAGTTTTCTGTAATTAATATATATTGCTATTATAGTCAAAAAATAGAATTTGTTGGTTTTGAATAGCATTCGGATTTCCCGGAAATCAGCTTACCTATCAATTTCAAAAGGATAAATGGCTACTTACCTCCCCTATTATACTGTAAACTGATACTCTAAAATCATTCTGACTTCAACTAGAGAATTAAGGGGGAAAAAGGCAGCCCAAACTGTAGCATCATGATCCCACCTAATGACCAGGCTTTGATTTGTTTTCTAATTTGGAAGGAAAACGTCATAAAACAACAATTGGACAGAGAAAAAGGGTTGAAGCAAAATCCATTTTCTATATCACTTAAAAATGATATATAAATGGCTAAAGTGATGATGTCATTCTTGAACAGGGAAGGACTGAAAGAGCTACTGTTAATAGCTTCCCTGGAAGCCAAACAAAGCCTGTTGTTTTAGAAATAATTATTAACCTCACTGTTTGACACAATGTGTTCCTTGTCCCTGGCAATAATTGAGGAATGTCAGGGGTCATTATCCCAAGGCACAAATGAGGCCAAAATGACAATACTGTTCTAAACCAATGCACGGTAGTGGAAGACTCTAAACACACTGTCCCTAGACTGACTATAAATAATGATACAACTGTGACTTTTTTTCCAAACAAAAAAGGTGCTCATCTCACATATTTACTGCCTTGAGCCTGAAGTAAGTAAACATCCAGACTCTTCAACAGATCAATTATAAGAAAAAGAAATCAATAAAGAGAATATCTGTAGATTGAAAAAAGGCTGATGCAGCACATTTTTAAAGTATGGTTAAAACAAAACTATAATGAATAGGGGCATGCATCTGGGTATTGAAGCTGTAATCGAATTTAGAAAGTAATTATAGAAGTCAGGATAGTAGTTACTTTTGAGAGGATGGGGGTGGGGTTGCAGTTGAGACAGGGGGCATAGGAAGAGTATCTGGGCTAACTGGCAAAATGCTACTTCTTTGCCTGAGTGGTGGTGTCAAATAATCGTACCTTATAATAATTTTCTAAGCCTTAAAATTAAATTGAGTTTTTAATATTAGTGCATAAATACTCACAAAAAATTGGCATGCATTTGGTATTAAATCTAACACTTCAAGAGTTCCAGTAGTGGTTCTCAGTTAGAGATGATATCTCCCTTTCTCCCCCATGCCTCATTCAGGAAGGTTAAGAATTTTAGGGTAATGCATAGTAGTAAAATTAGTATCAAAATTACTGTGGGGCATTTTTAGTGGTAATTATGACAAGAGGAGAAAATTAGTAACATTATAAAAGGTAGGGTTTATAAACATTCTGCAGTATATGAAGAACCCCCATACAGCAGGAAAGAGTCCTACCCAAAATGTTGCGTGTCAGCTATGTGAAATTAATCAACCAGTTATGAGCACCTAATTTTTCATGAAACCATATTTATTTATTTTATAATGATCATTTCTGCTCTTTGAGAATAGACTGGGCATGGTGGCTCATGCCTGTAATCTTGGCACTTTGGGAGGCCAATGTGGGAGAATTGTTTGAGCTCAGGGGTTCAAGACCAACTTGGGCAACATAGCGAGAGCCCCTTCTCTACAAAAATAACCTAAAATTTAGCCTGGGGTGGTACAACATGTCTATAGTTCCAGGTACTTGGGAGGTTGAGACAGAAGGATCACCTGAGCTCAGGAGGTCAAGTGTCACTGCACTCTAACCTTGGCGTCACTGTGACACCGAATTAAAAAAAAAAGAATGGAAACACACATATGCATACATATACATGCACATGTATATACATATTATATATATGAACACATGTGTATATAAAGAACTAATCTATCAATGTATAAGTTAAATAATTCACTTCACAGTTTGCTAAATTATGGTTTGTTTGCATATGGCTAAGCCCATTGACTTTAGAGTAAAACAGCATGGAAGCAAAACCTTATGCAAGATACCTAAACCTTCTAAAATTCAGTTTACTTACATATAAAATGAGAATAATGTTATTAGTTACATGTACCAGTTAGCTATTGCTAAATAAACAACCACCTCAAAACCTAAAGTTTAATCCAAAAACCATTTATTACTGCTCACAATCTGGGTTGGACTAGGCTGAGCTGACCTCAGCCAGGACTTTTGAAATCACCCAGAAGTGAAGCTGGGCTGGAGAGTTTAGGATGACCTTGTTTGGGATATCTTGGCTCTTTTCCACATATGTCTCATGAGTCTGCAGAATGCTAGTCCAGGCCTGCTCACTGGTGGTGGCAGAGGTCCAAGAGGCAGAAGTGTTATGTGCAAGCATTTTCTCAAGTGTCTGTTTGCATTCAGTTTGCTATTGCTCCACTGGCCAGAGCAAGTTGCATGGTCAAGCCCTGAGTCAGGATTGAAATAAATTATTAAAGGATATTTGAAAAGTGGGTCCATTAATATAATCATCCCACCACAATATATCACAGAGCTGTTATGAGAATTATGCGCACCAATAAATGTAAAATACAGAGTACAATGCCTGACATACAATAATGCTCTATAATTGTTAGTAATTATGAGGAGTAAGAGGCTACACATAACATTTCAAACTTCCCACATAGTATAGCTGTAGATAGTAAGTTACAGCATTATTGCAGTGTCTGAATTCTCAAGACTACTTATTTCTAGAGGGTTTTTTTTTCTTTTAATGCTAGAGTTTTTGGAAATTTCACCAAGTTACTGAGAGTTTATCATTTAGATCTGGGTTGACTTAATTGGAATCTCTTGAAAAACCATAAAAGAAAAACAGCATAAAGAATATGAGTTTTTCTAGAATCCTCTTAACAATTAAATAGAATGTTAGTAAAAAATAATAACAATAAATAGCAACAAACCCCCACATTTTTAGTCTGAAGAGTATTTCTCTCTAATAAAGCTCAACAGACAACCTTGGAAACTTTGAACTTCAATCTTACGGATTTTGTTTATGCTTTATTTATGGCTGAGGATATAGTCCATATTAGAGTATGTTCTATGTGGTGATGAGTAGAATGTATAGTCTGAGGTTGTTGAGTGGTGTTCTGTAGGTATCAATTAAGTCCATTTGGTCAAGTGTCACATTGAGGTTCCAGATTTCCTTGTTGACTTTTTGCCTTGATGGTCTGTCTAGGATTGTTAGTGGGGTGCTTAAATCCCCAGCTATGGTAGTGTTAAACTCAACAACTTTTTTAGTTTACCTAGAAACTGCTTTATGAAATTTGGTGCTCCTTTGTTGGGTGCATATATGTTTAGGATGGATATTTCTTGTTGATGGATTGAACTTTTTGTCATTATGAGGTGACCTTCCGTAGCTTTAAATTCTTGAAATTAAAGGGTATTTTGTCTGATATTTAGATCATGTCTCCTACTTTCTTTTGTGTTCCATTTCCCTGAAATTTTGTATGCACCGTCTCAGACCACAGTGGAATAAAAATAAATATCAAGCCGGGCTCGGTGGCTCAGCCTATAATCCCGCGTCTTTGGGAGGCTGAGGTGAGTGGATTGCCTGAGCCCGCAGGTTTGAAACCCGCCTGGGTTGTGAAACCTCATCTCTACAATAAATCAAAAAATCAGCCGGGCGTGGTAGTGCATGCCTTTAATTCCAGCTACTTGGAAGGCTGAGGTGGAAGGATTGCTGGAGCCCAGCAGTTCGAGGCTGCGGTGACCAGGAGCGGCCACTGCACGCCAGTCTGGGCGACAGAGTGAGACTCCAACTCAAAAAAAAAAATCAGCACAAACAAAATTCTCCCAAAGCCCACAAAGACATGGACACTAAATATCATGATACTAAGCAACTCCTGGGTCAACATGGAAATCAAAACAGAGATTAAAGTATACCTGGAAACAAATGAAAACAAAGAAACTTCTTACCAAAATCTCTGGGATGCCATGAAGACAGTCCTAAGAGGGGAACTAATATCTCTATGAACACACATGAAGACAATGGAAAGATCACAAGTTAACAGTCTAACACCTAAGGAAGCTAGAAAAGCAGACAACCCAAACCCTAACTTCAGAGGAAGAATTCATATCACCAAAATAAAAACCCAAACTTGGAACATAGAAGACAAAAATATAATACAAAAAAATCAGTGAAACCAAAAGTTGATTTTTTGAAAGGATAAACAAGACTGATGGACCGACCCCTAGCTAGATTGATCAAGAAAAATAGAGAAAAAACCCAAATAAACACAATCAGAAATGCAAAACAGAGGTCACAACTGACCTGGAAGAAATACAAAAGATCACCAGAGATTACTATGTACACCTGTATGGAAACAAAATCAAAAACCTAAATGAAATGGAGCACTTTCTGAAATCACACAACCTCCCCAGGTTGAAACAAGAGGAAATTGATACCCTAAATAGACCAATAACAACCCAGGAAATCGACTATGTCATACGAAAACTACCTACAAAAAAGCCCTGGGCCAGATGACTTTCCAGTAGAATTATACAAAACATACAAGGAGGAGATGATACCAATCCTATTGAAAGTATTCCAGGCAATCAAGAAAGATGGAACTCTCCCCAAATCATTTTATGAAGCTAACATAATATTGATACCCAAACTGGATAAAGATCCAACAACAAAAAAAGAGAGTTATAGGCCAATATCCTTGATAAACATAGATGCTAAAATTCTCAACAAGATTCTAGCAAACTGGATCCAACAATAGATCTCAAAACCATCCACTGTGTCCAAGAAGGTGTCATTCCTGGGATGTAGGGCTGGTTCAACACCTGCAAGACCATAAATGTAATTAAGTGCATCAACAGATGTAAAGACAAAAACCACATGATTATATCATTAGACGCAGAAAAAGCTTTTGATAAAATCCAGCATCACTTCTTGATAAAAACCCTCAAAAATCTAGGCATAGGTGAAACATACCTCAAAATTGTAAGAGCCGTCTATGAGAAACCCACAGCCAACACACTTGCTAAACAGAAGAAACTGGAACCATTTTCACTGAAAACTGGAACAAGACAAGGATGCCCACTCTCATACCTCCTGTTCAATATAATATTGGAAGTCCTAGCTAGAGAAATCAGACAAGAGAAGGAAATCAGGGGTATCCAAATAGGAAAAGAGGAAGTTAAGTTATCACTCTTTGCAGACTATATGATTCTATACCTCGAAAACCCAAGAGAATCAAAACCTGCTTGCCTGGATAAAGGACTTTGGCAGAGTCTCAGGGTATAAAATGAAGGTGCAAAAGTCAGTCACATGCCTATACACCAACAATAAACAAACAGAAACCCAAATAAAAAGTACAATCTCATTCACAGTAGCCACAAAAAAAGAAATATCTTGACATCTTCCTAACCAGAGAAGTGAAACACCTTTATAATGAAAACTACAAAACACTGCTCAAAGAAATCAAAGATGGTACAAACAAATGGAAAAATATTCCATGCTCATGGATTGGAAGAATCAACATTGTTAAGATGTCCATCCTACGCAAGGCAATCTACAGATTTAGCGCAACACCCATTATTACCAGCAGCATTCTTCTCAGACCTGGAAAGGACAATACAGGAATTCGTAAAGAAGCAAAAAAAAAAGCTGAAGGCATCACGTATCACATTCCCAGTCTTTAACTTCATCACAAAGCTACAATGATCAAAACAGCCTGGTAGCAGTACAAGAGCAGGCATATAGACCAATGGAACAGGATAGAGATTCCAGAAGCAAAACTTCAGTTTCTCAACCAATTCATCTTCAATAAAGCCTCCATCATCAACCACGGGGGAGAGGAGGACCTATTCGGTAAATGTACTGGGAAAACTAGCTGACCACATGCAGAAGATTAAAATAAGACTCCTACCTATCGCCATACACAAAAATCAACTCTAAATGGATCAAAGACCTAAACATAAAAACTCAAACTGTAAGAACCTTAGAAAATGCAGGAGACACCCTTATGGAATTTGGAACTGACAACCAATCCCTAATCAAAGCCCCAACTGCCCATGCCATAAGTGATAAGATAGACAAGTGGGGCCTCATTAAACTGACAAGTTTCTGCACAAAGAAACCATTGAGAGAGTGGGGAGACAGCCCACAGACTGGAAGAAAATATTTGCCAACTGTAGTTCTGGGAGAGGCCTAACATCTAGGATCTACAAGAAACTCAAATGCGCTGAAAAGAAAAAAGCAAACAGGTTCATTACAAAGTGGGCAAAAGATATGAATAGACACTTCTCGAAAGAAGACATATGAGCAGCCAACAGATACAGGAAAAAAATGCCTCACTAGTCATAAAAGAAATACGAATTAAACCTCACTGAGATACCACCTAACTGCAGTCAGAATGGCCATCATCAATAACAAAAAACAACAGATGCTGGAGAGGATGCAGGAAAAAGGAAACAGTTCTGCACCGTCATGGGAGTGTAAACTAGTACAGCCTCTGTGGAAAACTGTGGCAATTCCTAAAAGATCTAAAAATCGAACTCCCATATGACACCATAATCCCCCTACTGGGAATATACCCGGAGAAACTCAAATCACTCTATGAAAAAGATAACGGCACGTGCATGTTAATTGCCAGCATTATTTACAATAGCAAAAACGTGGAACCAACTGTGCTGCCCATAGAAAGAGGATTGGATTCTTAAAGTGTGGTACATATACACAATGGAATATTAGCACAGCAACTCGGATGGACTTAGAGTCTATAATACTGAGTGATCCATCACAGATACAAAGAACTAAGTATCACATGTTCTCACTCATAAGCAGACCTTGAACAACTATCATAATACTATAGGGAAAGGATTGGCAATAGGGAGAAACTGCCGGGGGGAGGGGGGCACACCTCATTAACAAGGGTACATATATAATGAATATTTGTATATTTAACCCTGAGTTGTACCCCATATATTTAAAACTAAAAATTAAAAGAAAGAAAACTTTGATCTTGAACCCCAAGAAGTGGTAAAGTATGTATAAATTCCTCCTAAGGTTACAAAAGCAGATTCTCATTTTTAATTAAGAATTTTGAAATGATACAGTATTACTCACTTCGAAAATAGCCTGGAAAAGCTTTAGGCAAAGAAAAATTTTCACTGACCCTTCAGAATCTGCACTGAGCATACTCACAGTTCTATTTTCACACCCAAGCATGAGATATGAAGATATGTACACATAAGGGTCTCACTGGTGTTGGACTACATTAGCAGAGTGTGTCCACAAAGAGAGAGATTAGGTGGTACCTGGAAACAAGAAATACACAATGAGCCTATCAGATAGGGGAACACCAAATAATTTTCTTCCCTCCAATTATTCTACCCAGTTTACTTTCTACCCAGAAATATACACACTGTAAAAGAGGTCCTGTCATCATCTTTTTTTGATAAAGATGTGTTGCTAATTTTTTCTTCTCTTAATCATCAAATACTGAGTGATTCTTTGAATTTTTTTAAATTAAAAACTGATAGGTAATGTACCACATGGTAAAAGAAATTTGTACAATATAAAGCACTGCTCAGTGAAAAGTAATTTTTCCTTAGGCAGCTCTTAATTTATTTTATTATTTGTTTTAAATTTTATTTTATTGTAGAGATATGGGGTACAAGTAAGGGTTAACTACACAAGTAGGCTGCATGCAGGCTGCATGCAAGAGGCCCTCACTTCCCCTGGTTCAGGACCAAGTACCCTTTGTCTTATTATGTGCCTCCCCTTCCTCCCCTGGCAGTGCCCAGTGACTGTTGCTTCCTCCCTTGTGTTAATATGACTAATGTTCAGAGCCCACTTATGAGTGAGACCATGTGATATTCAGTTCTTTGTTTCAATGATAGATCACTAAGTATGATGGTCTCCAACCGCATCCAGTTTGCTGTGAAGTCCATGATTTTGCTCTTCTTTATGGCTGTATAGGATTCCATCATGTATATGTACCATATTTTCTTTATTCAGTCCTGGTATATTAGATCCCTATTGCTATTATGACACATTACAGTAGCTTAAAATAACACAAATGTATTATTTTACAATTCTGGAGGTCAGAAGTCCTAAAGTAAAAGTGTCAGTAGGCCTGCCTTCCTCCTTCCTTCTGTAGGTTCTAGAAGATAATCTATTCTCTTGACTTCTCAGCTTTTAGATACCATCTGCATTCCTTGGATCATGGCTACTTTCTTTTCAAGCCAACAACATGACATCTTTAAATCTCTTCTATTCTGTCTCTTTTTCCTTCTCTCTCTCTCTCTCTCCTTCTTTCTGAGATCACGCCTCCTTCTCTAATACTTATCTTTCTGCCTCTCTCATAAAGATGCTCGTGATTATATTGAACCTACCCAGATAATCCAGAATAAGCTTCCCATCTCAAAATACTTAATCACATCAGCAAAACCCCTTTGCAAAATGTAAATGTAAAATGACACACATATTCCAGAGATTAGGAGGTGGACAATTTTGAGGCTTACCACACCTAGTTAAGAAGATGAGATACAATTATACAATCAATACTTATATCTTAACTATCAGCTAGAAAAGCTGACATTTCAAAAAGGAAAAGTGATATTTGGTCTTACCGATTTACAAGTTTATTGTGAAGATTAAAATAATAGTAAATCTTCTTTGCATTCTGCATGGATGTAGAATGTAGAATATGCCTCAGTCAAATCCCAAAATATAATTCTTAGAACTCTCACTTGTTGGGACACAAGGAAAAGCAAGAGATTTTATCTGCATTTCATCAAGGACCTAATCCTATCTTCATCTTAATTCCAACGAATCTCTTGTGCTTAATAGTATCCAGGAGAGAAAAGGACTAATCACTATGGTAGAGAGCTACTGAGCAGAAGCTGGGTTTGGCCACTGCACAGTGGCTGAGACAAACTCTCCTTCCATTTTTGTTATTTCAGGAGAGGTGTATTCATTTTCTGGTATAATGGTCAGTAAAGATGGCTGGGTCCCCAAGATCAAAGTACTATCACTTCTTTTACTTAGTCACTTCCTTAGGATGGAGAGCAGAATGTACTCTGTCAAACATGAGGCCTGAGTTTTGGTCCTGGCCAGAAAGATCTCCAATGGTTGTACCCAAAAATGGAGACTCAGATCCTTGTATGCTGCCAACTACTGGCTGTGGGATTCTTTCACAGATGAATGTGCTGAGCATCTGGCAGTCCTGACACTCCAAAGGACAATGTTCTTAGTTTTCAGATCTCCTAGGCCTTTTGTTCCCAAGGGCAAATCATCCCCCAAGGAGAGTTAAATTAAAGCCGATTCCAAATATGAAATATAGACATATGAACTTTAAAGGGTTATTTCAAAATAAATTGTAGCAAATGTAATCTTTTATAGAGAATGAGTAAAATCACAAAAATTAGCCTCTCTGTCCATTTGAAAGAAAACTTTGATTCTCAATGAGTTCACAATCTAATTGGAAAGATGAAATTAATTGTCATTAAAGTATTCAAGAACAACACAAGACAACATTCAATCAGAAAAGACAGACCGACAGAAATTCAAAGAAGTCAGTTGAGGCTGCAGGCCGGAATGGTCCAGAGAAAGCTTCTTGAAAAAGGATGTGAGATGTGGGATTTAATGAATATAATTCATATAAAGATAAACATTTTTGAAAACTTTCTTAATGAGGAGATAAATGAAAGTTTAAAATAACTCAATGTTGGCAAAGTGAATAAGAATCTTCATGTCTGAACTGAAGATATGTCTAGGGGAATAGCAAAAAATAAAGTTTAATACATTTGAAGAAACTTTCTATATCATGTTAAAAATTATTAAAGCATTTAGAGCTGATTTAGGAGATTCTGATCTAATTTCAGGCTTCTGAACAGAGAGGAAATCCAAGGAAAACATTGTCTTGGGAAGTGCATAACCTTATACTGCAGAAAGGATCAGAGGAAGAAAAGACCAGAGGCAACAATATCAGCTAGAATATAATTACAGTCTTTCTGGTAGAAAGGCTGGGAAAGCATCAATAGCAGGAAGGAAAAAAAAAAAAAAGGAACTAAGAGCAGAAATACTGTTGAGGAAAAAAACAATTGTTTAGAGTTTTGTTGTTGTTCCTGCTGTTGTTTAAATTGAGTTGATCTTGAAAAAAATAGAAAGGGAAAGGAATTTGAAGAGTCAGATATGTAAAAAGAAGTCAGTTGAATGGGAATAACAGATAACTTGGTTTGACCATGATACATTTGAAACAGTGAAATCATAACACAGGTTGGCAGTATGAAACTGGAAAGCTATAGAATCTGGGCTTGAGAAGAAGATGAATGCAAACAAAATGCTAGCTACAATGGTGAGTGAGAACAAGAAGAAAAAGGATCTTTTTGATAGACCTTCAAGCGAAAGTGAAAAGAAGGGCAACAAACTCTCAGATCACCTCTACCTGTTCAGGCTATGATGCTAGACTCTCTACTCCAAGGTGTAATTCATCCATCTCTAGGCTCCTTTGTGCTGTGAATACAGTACAGTGGCAAATCACTGGCATTACCTGGATTCTATGACTTGAGTTGGGTGTCTAGGTCAGCTGCAATGTCAAGTTGAGGAAACTCTTTTCCCACATGACTAAGCTAGAGAGCATGAACTATTGTTTGGAAATCAATATTGATGTGTACAACTCCATAAGCATGCCATTTGGAAACCAGAGAAATCTGAGAGAGAGAGAGACAGAGAGAGAGAGAGAGAGAGAGAGAGAGAGAGAGAGAGAGAGAATGAGAATGAGAATGAGAGAAATTTATAGAACAAGGACTGGAAGACAAACCACAAACCAGACCTGGGTTCCAATCCCAGCTCTGGCACTCACTAGTTATAAGGTCATGGGAAAGTCATTTAATATCTCAGTGTCTCAATTTCCTCACCTGTGAAAGGGAATAATAGTATCTTCATTGTGTATTATTATAAAAAATACTGTACAGGAGATCATTTTTCTTAAATTCATAATTAGTGACTGATACATACCAGTCATTCATTATGAATTAGCCTAAATGGGAAGACAGTTGAGACTCAGGTGGAGAAAGAAAGGAGAGGTGCTTAGCATAATCTGGGAGAGAAGGGGACATCAGCACGAATTTTATTTGCTTGAGGAATTTTTCCTGGGCCAGTCATGTTTCTTGCCCTTCAACACTTAATATTTTCACAATTAAGTCATAATCGTTCATAAAGATGAAAAATTCCATTGTTTCTAGGGGAAAGAACTAGTGTAAGATGGTAGGGGAAAAATCTCTAGTTATTACAGTAAACCTCTAAATCTCTAGTTATTACAGTGATAAAAACCATTTTGCACAGAAAGATGATAGATTTTTCATAGGAACAACCAAAATTTGCTGTTTTTATTTCATGTAAGTCATAAATGTATAATTTTTATTACTCTGGGAGTTGGGGATTACTGCCTAGTGTGGCAATTGTTCAAATACTCTTCTTCCCAACATGGAATTATTAACTCAGTGCACTTTAGGCCCAGGGTACTCTAAATTAGAATGGAGGGGGGTGGAATGAACCAATCTTAAATTTTATCTGTGCACACTGGAAGAATATGTTCTTCTCAAAGTTCCTCACAGAATCATTTTCAAACTGAGAGTAATCCTGGGCCAGCTCTCATTTTGTCAAAGAGGAAATTAAGGTGCAGTGACTTCCAATTTAGGACAGTGATTTGCTCAGATACCACACAGAAAGGAGATGACATGGCCAATTGGCAAACCTAAGTCTTTTTCATGAAGCAAAAAATGACCACTCTATCCCCTAATCTTAACGTATTTTAAAACTTCAATAAATATTCACTGAATGAAAGCATTTTAACTCTCAAATTTAGTTCATTTTCTACCTCATGTGGCTACTGCACTTCTTTTTTTTGTTTCTTTCACATTTTTCTTTCCTAGGTAATCTTTATTTAATCGTGATCCTTGAAATAGTAGTTAGAGTTTTTATTAAAGAAATTCAGTTTCTATGGCCAGGCCATGTTTCCTGGCTTTTGGTTCCCTCCCTTTTGGGGAGGTGAATCTCTTCTTTCTCTAATTTACTTTCTAAATAAACTACATTTTCTAATCTAACAAAAAATTCAGTTTCTATTACTTTATCTTCTTTTAAAATTTACATTGTTGTATTTTCTAATGATAAAATATATTATCACTCATAAAAATATTTAAAAATTCAAGAAATATAAAGTACAAATTATCTCATATACAGTACTCCTTATAAGAATTCACAATGAGGATACATATGTTTTGTTATAAAATTGATGAGAAAAAAAAATTTTTATATTATCAGCCCAGTCCACTGTCTGGGTGAAGCCAGCATGTTCACCTCATGTCTGCATGGGTTTTCTCTGGGTACTCTGGTTTCCTCCCACATTCTATAAAACATGTATAGTAAATATTCTTGTTTTTCTCAGGTGACCTATGTAGACCACTGGTATGTGTACATAATCCCAATGCGAGTGAGTGTGGATGTGTTTGTGGATGTGTCCTGATGGAATGACATACTCTCCAGGGTTGGTTCCCATTTTGCACCATGAGCCGCTGGCATGGGCTCCAGCCACCAGTCACCCTGAGCTAAAATAGTTGAGTAAGTATCTTGCTTGTTTTTATTAATCTTTCTTACCTGTATGCATAGCTCACATTTATTTTAATGTTCAGTATTAGAAGTGTTTTAGTGTTTATTTGGAAATTTGGTGATAATTTTTGTGGCCAGAAATATGCTATAAGAATTTAACTCTTGGACTTCCAGCAAGATGGTGTTGGGGCAGCCTGGTCTATGAGTCTCTCTGCAAAGGAGAACACAGAGGGTCTCTGGCTCTCTCCCTGGGGGCTGCGGATCCCAACATCGGCAGCCTGCTCTTCACACGGAGCTCGGCCATTGCCACCACTGGGTGGCATCACAGCGGTGTGGACAACCACTGCAGCCGCAGACACAGCAGCCACCCGCGCTGCCGCAGCCTCCATGGCAGCCATAACTGATTGTGCCACCCATGCCTGAGGCGATCCATGGCTTCAGTCCTTGAAGCCCCTGCAGGGAAGATCTGCTGGGATTGCTGCCACCTCTGCTGCCACCTTGACGTCCTGCTGGCCATGGGTCTCCTCCCATGTCCCTGAGGCAGGCTTCCATCTCTGGTCTCTGCCCGACTCCTGTCTGGCTCCACCCCCTCTGGAGAGAGCAGCAGAGATAGCACCACCTGCCAGCGATTCAAGGTATCAACACCAAAACGGGAAAAACAAGCTTGAAAAACAGACACAGGCCAGATTTGAGTGGTGAACAGAGGGTGATCTGAACTGTCCTTCACAGCAGGCCAGGGGTAACTGACCCTAACTGTGAACCAATTTACCAACTTGAGAAGACAGCTAGAAATCAAAGCTGAAAGGACATTAGACTTAAACGAAAAGTCTCAGAGTGTGCTCCATTGGTTCTGTTAGTTTAATGATGTGATTGTATTCCTACTTTTTTTCCCCTCTTCCTTTTTTTCTCTATTCTCCTCTCCATAAACCATATCTTTGTATAGAGGAATAGCACACCAATAAGGTGATTGGTTAGCTTGTATGTTAGCATCATTGTATGTTTTAATTTTTTTTGTATGGGAGTGGTTAGTCTGTAGCCATGGTCTATTGTTTTTATCTGTAGGTCTCTCTCTCCATTTGTTGGTACACTTGTGTGTTTTCCCCCTTACTTCTCTCTTCCTCCACCCCAGTCTTCCACCCACTGTCTGCTCCATTCTCTTCCCTCTGCTAACCTCATTTTATTTCAGGGAGCAAACATACAGCCCCACTGCATGGGCAGATTCCAAGGCAATGGGAAGTGGGTTTCAGATTATCCATACACCTGTCAGCGGATACCAGGACCTGCAGATAGATTTTGAATCACAGCTCCCCCCTGAAGTAAATCTCAAACCTGCAAAAAGGATCACCCCCAACCTACAGTGCAATTCCAGAATGGAACAAAGTAAGAGGGCATACATAAAGAAGAATAGGAGATTGAACAAAGAGAAGTAAAAGCAATCCGTCTACCCCTGAATAACAGAATTAAAGAAGACAGTGACGTGGAGGGAAAAATAATGTAGGGAGGGAAAAAAACCACACAAATGAAGAAAAACCAAAAGAAGAATATAGGTCTCATACAGACCCCTGGGAGATCAGACACTGAGAAAACAGATTCCGGAACACAAACAATGAAAAGCCCCCAGCATGACTGGTCAACAAACCCAGATATCAAGATATTAATAGGGAGAATTTAAAAAATTGAGGAGAGACAAGAGGAAAGTAGGAAGGAGCTGATGTCAGAAATAACAGCAGTAAAGAATACTGTGATGGAAATAAATAGCAAACTAATAAGCATGGAAAGCAGAATTAGACAAGCAGAAGAAAGAATCTCAGAGCTCAAAGACCAAAACATAGAACTAACCCAAACTGTCAAAAGCATAGAAAAGAAGCTCAAAAAGACAGAAAAACCTTCAAGAGATGAATGATCACTTCAAGAGACCGAACCTAAGAGTAATTGGCCTTCCTGAGGCAGAGAGAGAAACAGAGGCCACACTGGAACAGATATTTCATGAAATCATTCAAGAAAACTTCCTCATCTCATCAAGGATGAAAAAATTCAAACATAAGAGCTTCAGAGAACCCCTGCAAGACAACAAATGAGAAGACCAACTCCCAGACATATAATAATTCACCTAAACAAAGCAGGTATAAAAGAAAAAATCCTAAAGGCTGCAAGAGAAAAAGTTCAGACTACTTACCAGGGAAGACCAATTAGAATAGCAGCAGATTTATCTACAGAAACCCTCCAGGCTAGGAGAGCTTGGAGCCCTATTTCAAAGTTCTAAAAGATAAACAATTTCAACCGAGAATAACCTAACCAGCCAAGCAAAGCTTCATCAGTGAAGGAGAATTGAAATCTGTCCCAGATATCCAATCCCTAAGAACCTACGCTGCCACAAGACCACCTCTACAAGAAACACTTAAGAAAGTATTGAACACAGACGAAAAGGAAAAAAGAACAACAACGTTCTTCACAAGAGTACAGGCAAAAGATTAAAAACACACAAGATCCAACTCTAAAACCAAAAGAAAGACAACACACAAACAGGAAGAACAACAACTCTGTAAGAACATTAAGATAGGGATCAACTGTCACATTTCAATAAGGAGTTTGAATGTGAATGAACTAAATTGCACCACTGAAAAGACATAGAATGACAAAATGGATAAAATATCACCAGCCAACAATCTATTGCCTTCAAGAGACTCACCTCACTAGAAAGGACACTCACAGACTCAAAGTAAGAGGACGGGAAACAAATTTTCAGGTGAATGGAACACAAAAGAAAGGAGGAGTCCCAATCTTAATCTCAGACAAAATACCCTGTAAACTTTCAAAAATTAAAAAAGACACAGAAGGCCACTACATAATGATAAAATGTTCAATCCATCAACAAGAAATATCCATCCTAAACATATATGCACCCAAAATAGGAGCACCAACTTTCATAAAGCAACTCCTAG
>NW_007245706.1:335081-336993 GCF_000164805.1 Carlito syrichta
CTCCTAGGTAAACTAAAAAAAAGATATTGACTCCAATACCATCATAGCTGGGGACTTTAATACCCCACTCACAACCCTAGACAGATTATCAGTACAAAAAACCAGCAACGAGATCCAAAACCTCAATGTGACTCTTGATCAAATGGACCTAATTGATACAGACAGAACCCTCCATCCAAAGACCACAGAACACACATTCTACTCATCACCGCATGGAATGTACTCTAAGATCAACCACTTACTTGGCCATAAATCAAGCATAAGCAAATTTAAAAGGACCAAAATTATACCATGCACCTTCTCGCACCACAGTGGAATAAAAATAAACATTAACACCAATAAGGTCCCCCCAAAACCCACAAAGATATGGACACTAAACAGCATGATGCTAAACAATTCCTGGGTCAATGATGAAATCAAAACAGAGAACAAAAGATACCTGGAAACAAATGAAAATGAAGAAACATCATCTTACTAAAATCTCTGGGATGCCTTGAAAGCAGTAGTAAGAGGGGAATTTATATCCCTACAAACGCACATGAAGAAAATGGAAGGATCACAAATTAACAGCCCAAGAAGCCAACTAAGGAAGCTGGAAAAGCAAGACCACAAAAAACCTAATTTCAGCAGAAGAATCCAGATCACCAAAATAAAAGCTCAAATCCAGGATATAGAAGACAAAAAGGTAATACAAAAAATCAATGAAACAAAAAGCTAGTTCTTCGAAAGGATAAACAAGATCAATGGTTCCCTATTTTGACGAAGAAAAAGAGAGAAAAAGCCCAAATAAACACAATCAGAAACACAAAAGATGAAGTCACATCTGACCCTGAAGAAATACAAAAGATCATTAGAGACAATTATGTATACTTGTATGGAAATAAACTTGAAAACCTTTTGGATATGGAGGACTTTCTGTCATCACACAACCTGCCTAGGTTGAAACAAGAAGAAATTGAGACCCTAAATAGACCAATAACAATCAAGGAAATTGACTATGTAATAAGAAAACTACCTACAAAAAAAGCCCTGGACCGGATGGCTTTCCAGCAGAATTCTACAAGACATTTAAGGAGGAGCTTATACCAATCCTACTGAAGGTATTCCAGGTGATTGAGAAAGTTGGAATTCTCCCCAAATCATTTTACAAAGTTAACATAACATTGATACCCAAGCCAGGTAAAGACCCAACAAAGAAAGAGAACTACAGGCCAAAATCTTTGATGAGCATAGATGCTAAAATTTTCAACAAGATCCTAGCGAACCAGATTCAACAATTTATCTCAAAAATCATCCATCATGACCAAGTAGGCTTCATCCCTGGGATACAAGGCTGGTTCAACATTCATAAAATAAATGTAATTAAATACATCAACAGATGTCAAAACAAAAACCACATGATTATATCATTAGATGCAGAAAAAGCTTTTGATAAAATTCAGCACCCCTTCTTGATAAAAACCCTCGAACATCTAGGCATATGGGGAACATACCTCAAAATAGTAAAAGCCATCTATGAGATACCCACAGCCAGCATACTCCTAAACAGACAAAAACTGGAACCATTTCCCCTGAAAACTGGAACAAGACAAGGATGCCCACTCTCACCCCTCCTGTTCAACATAGTATTGGAAGTCCTGGCTCGAGCAATCAGGGAAGAGAAGGCAATCGGGGGTATTCAAATAGGAAAAGAGGAAGTCAAGATATCTCTCTTTGCAGATGACATGATCGTGTACCTTGAAAACCCAAGAGAATCTGTCAAAAACCTCCTTACACTGATAAAGGACTTTGGAAAATCTCAGGATATAAAATAAATGTGTAAAAGACAATTGCATTTCTTTACACCAATAATAAACAAACATAAACCCAAATAAAAAGGACAATTCCATTCACAATAGCCATAAAAAAAAAA
>NW_007245706.1:337226-346396 GCF_000164805.1 Carlito syrichta
ACATCCAAGAATAGCCAGATCAATCCTCAGCAAAAAAAAAAAAAAAGCAGGTGGTATCACATTACCAGACTTCAAACTTTACTATAAAGCTACAATCATCAAAACAGCTTGGTATTGGTATAGGAATACGCATATAGACCAATGGAATAGAATTGAGATTCCAGAAGCAAAACCTCAATTTCTCAACCAACTCATCTTTGACAAAGCCTTCCACCACCTACCACTGGGGAGAGGAGAACCTATTCAGTAAATGGTGCTGGGAAAACTGGCTGACCACATGCAGAAGATTGAAACAGGACCCCTATCTATCCCCATGCACAAAGGTTAACTCCAAATGAATCAGAGACCTAAATGTAAAACCTCAAACCATAAGAACCTTAGAAAATGAAGGACATACCCTCATGGAAATCAGAACTGGCCTCCAATTCCTGAACAAAACCTGAAACCCACAGGTCATAAAAGAGAAGATAGACAAGTGGGACCTTATTAAACTGACAAGCTTCTGCAAAGCCAAAGAAACCATCAAGAGAGCAGGGAGACAGCCCACAGACTGGGAAAAAGTATTTGCCAACACCAGGTTTGACAAAGGCTTAACATCTTGGATCTCCAAGGAACTCAAATGTGCTGAAAAGAAAAAAACAAACAACCCCATTATAAAATGGGCAAAAGATATGAACAGACACTTGTTAAAGGAAGACATCTGAGCAGCCAACAGACACATGAAGAAATGTTCAACCTCACTAATCATCAGGGAGATGCAAATCAAAACCACAATGAGATACCACCTAACTCCAGTCATAATGGCAATTATCAATAACTCAAAAAATAACTGTTGCTGGAGAGGGTGTGGCGAAAAGGGAACACTTCTACACTGTTGGTGGGAGTGCAAACTAGTGCAACGTTTGTGGAAACAGTATGGCAATTCCTAAAAGCTCTAAATATTGACCTCCCATATGACCCCGCAATCCCCCTACTGGGAATATACCCTGAAGAACTCAAATCATTCTATAGAAAAGATACCTGCACACGCATGTTTATCGCAGCATTGTTCACAATAGCAAGAACCTGGAAGCAACCATGCTGTCCATCAAAAGAGGACTGGATTAAAAAATGTGGTACATATACATGATGGAATACTACACAGCCATAAAAAAGAACAAAATCATGAATTTCACAGCAACCTGGATGGAACTAGAGTCTATAATACTGATTGACCTCTCACAGAAACAAAGATCTGAGTATCACATGTTCTCACTCACATAATGGACCTTGAACATACAACGTAATACTATAAGAAAATGACTGACAGTGGTTGGAAACTATGGGGGCGGGGAAGGGAGATGGGATTAATGGTAGTAAATATCTGTCTGGGACGGGGAGACACCTCTTATCAACAGAGGTGCCTGAACGAAGCTTATTTGTATACCTAACCCTTAACTGTACCCCACAATATCATAATAAAAATATTGATTTAAAAAAAGAAAAGAACTTAACTCTTGTTCATATCAATTAACCTATGGTAAACTTGGTTGCATTTTGCTTAAAGCTGTAGTTTCTGAAAGCCTATCAATGATATTAAAGTGAGGACTTACTGTACCACAAACTGGGTGGCTTAAACAACAGAAACTCATTGCCTCAGATTCAAAATCCAAGATGTTGTCAGGGTTGGCTCCTTCAGAGGGCTGTAAGGGAAATATCTGTTCTAGCCCTCTCTCCTGCTCTTAAAAATGACTGTCTTGTTCCTCTCTTTACACGGAATTCTCCCTCTATGCATGTCTTTGTGTCCCAATTTCCCCTTTTTAAATAAAATACCAGTCATGTTGCATTAGGGTCTATCATAATAACCTCACTTTAACTTGATTAGTCCTGTAAAATCCTATCTCCAAATAAGATCACATTCTGAGGTACTCATAGGAGAGATTTCAATATATGAACTTGGAGGACAAAATTCAATCCAGAGCAGTATCCCAAATACCAAACAAATTGGCTTTTCTGGGTCGATAGATAATGTCTCATCACCCTACCTAGCATCCAAGATGTCCACACATTAAGTTTGTTTTGTTGTTTATTAGGGACACTACTACCTTTTGCCACTACCCTTCCAGCCCAAAGTACTGGCCATGGCATGCTTCCCCACACTCTTAGTCCCCTAAGGATCCCATCACTACTATATTTAACTAAAAGAAATGTTTTATCCATTAGCTTTCAGATATAGAGCCAACAGTGTCCCCAAAATATTAGCACTAACCTTAATTTACTGAGCACTTAAAATGTTCCAATAAATGTGCTTTACTTTCATTACCTGGTTTTAGCCACTGACACTCACACACATGCGCACACACAAATCTGTGAGTTAGATTTTATTTTTAGTCTAATTTTAAAGATGGATAAATTAGACTCACAAGGCCAAGAAACTTTCACATGATCAAAAGATTTAAACATGGATACAATTTGATTTAAATCCAGGAAGTAGCCAGGCTCGGTGGCTCAGCCTGTAATCCTGCGCCTTGGGAGGCTGAGGTGAGTGGATTGCCTGAGCCCAAGAGTTTGAGACCCGCCTCGGCAACTTGGTGAGACCTCATCTCTACAGTAAATAAAAAAATTAGCCGGGCGTAGCAGTGCACGCCTGTAGTTCCAGCTACTTGGAAGGCTGAGGCGGAAGGATCGCAGGAGCCCAGCAAGTTGAGGCTGCGGTGGCCAGGAGCGGCCACTGTACTCCAGTCTGGGCGACAGAGTGAGACTCCAACTCAAAAATAAACAAATAAATAATAAATCCAGGAAGTCTGACTTCAGATGAAGAATGTTTAACTGCCTCACCAGACTACCCTCTTTCCCTGACTAGTGGGGCTACCAATTTTTTTTTTTTTTTTTTTTGATGCTGTAGCTGATGAGGGAACTCACTCAGAAGAGAAAATTCTAAGCTAAAAATGCTGGCATCTGGATGCGCTCAGTTCTTTCCTAGGTATCATTCTCCTCATGCCTGGAGAGCCCTTCACTGTGATAGTTTCTCACTTTGTCCAGCCTCTCTAGTAGGTTTAGCTAAGAGCAACTAGTATCTACTGGACACTACATGATAATATACTAGTAGGAGTACATCTGTTTGCATATTTCTCATCAAATTTGAGAAAATGGAAAGGTTCATGTTACACAAATTCTTCTAAACATATCCCATTGTCCCCACTTCACCTACCTCCCTTGGTGAATGTGGAAAGCATTTGAATAAGTCTTTTTATCAGGTCTGTTGTGATCAAACATACTTATGAGGGGGGAAGACTTCCAACTCTTGTGGGTTGCAATAGTTGATGTCTTCAAAAGATCCACTTGCTGTTTTCACAACTTGTGTGAAACAAACAAAATACATTTTTTATTTACATATATATTTCATATATATGTAAATAATCTGCCCCTGGTTCCTGACACAGAGCTCCTAAATCCTTTGGAATTTCCTGGGTGATAGTTGTTCTAATGAGACAATTTTTGGTAGGCTCCTGGATAGGTGCTGATCACTAAAAAGACTAAACCACAATCAGAAACTTGAAGCATTCATCCCCATTCCCTAATCACGCAAGGGGAAAGAAAAGCTGAAAATGGAGTTAATAATCGATCCTGCCTGTGTGATAAAGTCTCCACAAAAATTCCGAAGTACTAGGGTCTGTAGAGTTTCCATGTTGGTAAACACATCACATGCTAGGAGAGTGGTGCACCCTAACTCCCATGGAGACAGAAGTTCTCGCCCTACGTACTTCTTCATCTGATTGTTCATCGATAATCTTGTTCATATTCTTTATTATATATTAAACCAGTAAACATAAATGTTTCCTGAGTTCTGTGAGCTGTTCTAGGCAAGTGATCAAATCTGAGGAGGAGGTTGTGGAACCCTCAATTTGTACCTATGTTGGACAGAAGCTGTGGGTTTCCTGAGGACCCACAATTTTCAACTGATGTCTGAAGTGAGAGACAGGCTTGTGGGATTGAGCCCTTAACTTGTGGAATCTGCACTAACTCCAGGTAGATAGTGTCAGAACTGAATTGAATCATCAGACATTCAGTGAGTATATGCAAAAATTGGAGAATTAAATTTTTGTGAGAAAAACCTACACATTTGATTGCAGAAGTGTGTTGAGGGTGAGTAGAGAGAAAACCATTTTATTTTTTTGCTACACATTCAAAAAGATAATAAATTCGCTTGAAATGACACTAAACAGGAGTGTTGTAACTTTGGTAAACTTTCACTTTTGACCAGGTTGTCTGCTAATGTGCCAAGTTAAGTGGTGATATCTAGCATAACTCAGGGAGCGAAGCTGCATGTTGTTCTGAGTATTTGTAAAGTGACTTTTGACTATGCATAATCTCCAATAAACAGCACCATTTCCACCCTGTGGGCCTCAGTGAAAATTCTGATCTCTCATTTAGGTCATTTGTTTTCAACTCTCTTGATGTATTCCTTTAGTGACCTCAAAGTGCTTTCTTGGTCCTAGAAACAGGAATAAGAGTAATGGTTAGCCTTTATTGAGTGCTTACTGAGTAACAGACACTGTGCTAAGAGTTTTTAGTTATTCTTTCTTTACAGCAACCATAGGCAGTTATATTAGCCCATTTGCATTGCTATAAAGAAATACCTGAGGCTGGTACTTCATAAAGAAAAGAAAAGTTCATTTGGCTCATGAGGGTTCATGAGGTTCAAAAGGTTCATTCTGCTTGGTGCTGGCATCAGCTGGGCTTCTAGTGAGGCTTGGGGAGCTCACTATCATGGTAGAAGGCAGAGAGGGAACAGACATATCACATGGTGAGGGAAGAAAAGCCAGAGACAGAAAAGGAGGTGCCAGGCTCTTTTAAACAACCTACTTAAGCATGAGCTAACAGAGTGAGAACTGACTTGTTACTATGAGAATGGCATGAACTTATTCATGAGAAATCCGCCCCCATGACCCAAACACCTCCCACAAAGCCCCACTTCCAACACTGGGGACCAAATCCCAACAAGAGATTTGAAAGGGACAGCAATTCAACCTATGTCAGAGGCCATTGTTAGCATTATCTCTCCTTCACAGGTAACTTGCCAAAGCAAACAGCTAGAACATGGTGAAGCCAGGATTTCAACTCCATCTGTATTATCCTAAATCCCATGTTTCTATGTTGTACTACATTCCACATTATTATGGATAATTCCTCAGATGGCACAGGTGCTCACAGGAGTGAAAACCCACATTTAAACACAATATGATGAAGCTCTTTGTCTATAACTGTTTCACTCAGGGTTGGTTGTTGTATCCCCCAACCAGATGTGTAGGGGGATGGAAGGCAGAATGAAGGAAACTCACCCTCTTTGTAAACTATAGTAGTTTCGCAATCTTCTCCTTTCTAAAAATCCAAGTCACAATGGAGATTGAAAATGGAATTTGCACATTTATTATACTGGTTTTATTGAGTGGTAAACTTTTTGAATTAGTTTTATATATTCAAAAGGAAAATTATAGTATTAACAAACGTGAATCAAAGGCTTTGCTTATTAAAGGTTTTTTAAACTTCCCCATACAATTACTTCTAACCAGTTCAAGATTACTTAATTCTGCATAGTAATGACCATTAAGAAATCATTTATGGATTTTTTTGTGAGTGTTCAGAGATACTAATGGGTTTTAGAATTACTTGGGAATCTTCCTGAGGTCAAAGGAAGAAAATAAAGTATGAAGTGATAATAAAATGTATGAAGTGACTAATGGACAGATTGTATATATAGAGAGATTCCAGTTTTAGAAAAGCATTGAATTTTTACAGCATATATTTAAACAAATGGAAATCTCACTGCCACAGTCTCTGCACTTAAGAGCCAGGAAGGATGATAACATTGTGTATAGTCATCTTCCATATCAGATTGTCAACAATTTTCCAGTCATCAGGTCACTGGCCTATACCTCCACAACCACTCCCACATTCAGCTGCCAGAATCTTATGAAAAGTGGTGGGAAAATAATTCACAGTTGATGAGGAATCAGTTAATGACTTGTTCTTACATAGCACAAATAAATAGCTAACTCAAACACAGCTTTACATGGCAAGCATAAGTACTGAAGTCAGCCTATATAGGAGTGACATATCTCCCCAGGCTTTTGCCACGCATCTAAGGCAAAAAATATAGATAATAAAAAAGATAAGAAAATGAAATTAAGAGGTGCATAATATAAAATTTTGAATTACAGGAGGAAATTCAGAGAAGAATTTGAGGATTTTATTTGGAATCATACAATAGTACTCAACTTTTTTCTAATATAGAGACAAACAGAATCATGTTTTATAGAAAATAAATGCATTAGAAATAATGCAAACTGTGTAGAAAACAGGTATAATAGAAATAATAGAGTGGCAGAAGAGCTCTCATTTTCAAAAAATGTTGTCTTAAGTCATCAGTGAAGCTAATGAATAAGGGAAGAAGGCTGAATGAGATGTCAAATTGTTGTTTAATAGAAACATTCCCAATTCTATCTGTCAGTAAATAAGGTCTTAATATCTAATGTTACCAAGTCGATTGGCTGCACTATTGAGTGATTCAATTATACACTAATTGTTCTGTGGCTTAGAGTGTAAATAAAGTTTATATAAAGTATGTTTGACTTACTGTGTACCTCTTGCATACTGTTCCTGTCTATGAGGAATGTATTTAAGATAAGACATAATTGGTATTTTCCAAATATAAATATCTTTTAAAATTATATCAGACTCCATCCCTATGGTAAAATTAAGCTTGCTTCCAGGTTAATATTAAGCAGAGAGTCTTAAAAATGAATAGATTTTCTCAAGAGCAAAACAATTCAACAAAAATGGTTTTGCATAGTGGACAACAGAGTAAGCACACTGGGAATATTAAAGGATATATATATATGATAAAGTAAACTCTGCAAACACTTTGACTGCTATACCTTATCTTTAAACCTTAAACTATGATCCTATTTTTAATCTAAAGAATTCACATCTGCAATACATAATTTTGTGTTTTGTTTGGAAAAGAAAATTCAAACAGTCCAAAAGAATTTTTAATACTGAGAAGGGGAGAGTAAAGCTACTTGTGAACTGGAAAGCAATAGATGAAAACACTTTCAAGGGAATACTGGAAAGAAATATGTTAGTATTTAACCGTGATCTCATCGCATGACTATATAGAATGTTTACCTCGTCATATTTTGATTTGTTCTTTATGGTATGAACGTATGAAAAGTTTTTTGGGTTTTTTTGTTAAATACAGAATTGCAAAGCTTGGTGCCTTACTTTCATGTTTCACTGCTACCCTTTCACGTGTGGTTTGCATTGCAGTAAACAGTTTAAAATCTGTGTGCCTCCTCTTCCACACAATTAACAAATATGTGAGATAAGCTCTGAGGTCTAGGTCAAAGTCTCCCACCACTTGCTGCCCTGTGAGAAACACACATCCAAATTCTTATCTTTCCTCACCTCTCACCCTCCACCTCTCTTCCTCCAGAGCTTTCATTAACAAGAAACAACATTCTGTGGGAAAATTATGTAGAAAGTCTGGATGCTCTAAAATATGCCAAACTAAACAGGTTAATTCAAGTAAGCATGGTTATCTGTTTTTTTCTGCATTTAGCAAATAAATTACTTCTATAATTACTTCTATCTTCTTCTGGTACTTTAAAATATAATGAGCCATCTAAAAGAGGGTATTTGAAGGATAACAAAATAAGCAAGAACAAAGCATCATTCCATTCAGAGTATTATAGGCACACAGGTCCTACACAGTTAAAGAAAAATAAAAGTTTACATACTTTTACATTTACTATGATCTTCAACTCCACAGTAAAGGAAAACCTGTAAACATCCATTAACTAATTCAAATTTATTGAATGCTTACTCATGTATGTTTGGTAGACAGGTGTTACCAGAAAAATGAAAGCTAGTAAAGAGAGTGTCTTACCTTGAAATATTTAAAATTTAGTTGAAGACACTGTGTATATTTTAGATAAGATATGTATTTCTATAAATATATTTGCATAGTTTTTGAAACAACACAGAGAGTACAGAGTACTGGAATCCATGAAATTCATTTAAGGAAGAAGTAATCACTTTTTCTTGAGTTAGTTTACAAACAATTGAGCCTTACATTATGAATAGAATTTTAATAGGGAAGACCAGGATCATATGAGCAAAAATCTTAAAAACCTTAAAAAGACTCTGGGAAAGTGTAAGCAGTTCACAACGATCACCCAATTCTGGTCCTTTAATAGCTAGTGATATGTATTGATTATTCTGCTTTCTTTTTCTTTTTTTTTAATTTTTAATTTTAAAGATGTGAGGTACAATTCAGGGTTAGGTATACAAATGTTCATTATGCAGGTACCCCCACCCACTGCCAATCCCTTTCTTATAGTATTATGATAATTGTTCAAGGTCTGCTTATGAGTGAGAACATATGGTACTCAGTTCTTTGTTTCTGTGATAGATCGCTTGGCAATATAGACTCTAAGTCCATCAAAGTTGCTGCAAAGTTCATAATTTCATCCTTCTTTATGGCTGTGTAATACTCCATTGTGTATGTGCACCACATTTTTTTCATCCAGTCCTCTTTCGATGGGCAACACGGTGGATTCCATGTTTTTGCTATTGTGAATAATGCTGCAATAAACGTGTGTGCAGGTATCTTTTTGATAGAGTGGTTTGAGTTCCTCCAGGTGTATTCCCAGTAGGGAGACTGCAGGGTCATATGGAAGGTTGATTTTTAGATCTTTCAGGAATCGCCACATTATTTTCCACAGAGGCTGTACTAGTTTACACTCCCACCAACAGTATAGAAGTGCTCCATTTTCCCCCGCATCCTCTCCAGCATCTGTTGCTTTTTGAGTTATTGTGATAGCCATTCTGACTGAAGTTAGGTGGTATCTCAGTGTGGTTTTAATTTGCATTTCTTTGATAACTAGTGAAGGTGAGCATTTTTTCACGTATCTGTTGGCTGCTCGTATGTCTTCTTTAGAGAAGTGTCTATTCATATCTTTTGTCTACTTTGTAATGGGACTGTTTGTTTTTTTCTTTTCGGCACATTTGAGTTTCTTTTAAGTCTAGATGTTAGGCCTTTCTTTATCAGATATACAGTTGGTAAATATTTTTTCCCAGTCTGTGAGCTGTGTTCCACTCTCTTGATGATTTCTTTGGCTTTGCAGAAG
>NW_007245706.1:346546-465777 GCF_000164805.1 Carlito syrichta
GATCCATTTAGAGTTGATTTTTGTGTATGGTGATAGGTAGGGGTTTTGTTTTAATCTTCTTCATGTGGTCAACCAGTTTTCCCAGCACTATTTATTGAATAAGTTCTTCTCTCCCCAGTGGTTGATGGTGGACGTTTTGTCAAAGATGGGTTGGTTGAGAAATTGAAGTTTTGCTTCTGGAATCTCTATCCTGTTCCATTGGTCTATATGCCTGTTCTTATACCAATATCAGGTAGTTTTAAAGTCTGGGAGTGGATACCTCTCGCTTTGTTTTTGTTTTTGTTTTTTTCTGAGGATTGTTTTGGCTATTTGTGGTTGTTTATGTTTCCAAATGAATTCCTGTATCATCGTTTTCAGGTCTGAAAAAAATGCTGCTGGTAATTTAATGGGTTTTGCGTTAAATCTGTAGATTGCCTTGGGTAAGATGGACATCTTAACAATGTTGATTCTTCCAATTTGCTAACTTTCTATCTGACTGGCCAAGGCCATGCTAACTCTTTTGAGGTCTCAAAAAACCAAAATATCATAGTGTTGCTCCATTCATACATTGACAACATTTAAAATAATGGCAAGAGAGCCTATTAAATGAGTCCAAGGAAGTAAAAATCCTGACTTGTTTCATTTTGGAATAATGAAATTCATTAAGTGGGGTGTTGGCATTTCTATTTCCCTAATGAACTAAGTAAATTTGCAAGATTGTGCTTATCCTGCCCCTAGGAAATCTAAGACTTTGGCTGGCAAAATTAACTTTAAAGAATGCAACTATGCTGGGCGCTGTGGCTCAAGTCTATAATCCCAGCACTTTGGAAGGTGGAGACGAGAGGATTGTCTGAGGTTAGGGGTTGGAGACCAGCCTGAGCAAAGTGGCGAGACATCATCTCTACAATAAATAAAAAGAATCAGGGGCAACCCCTTCAGGTCCCCTCCCACTGTGGGAGCTTCTCTATCTTCTCAATAAATCCTGCTTTCTCACAAAAAATAAAATAAAAAATCATTAAAAAAAAAAAAAAAAAAGAACCAGCCGGGCATGGTAGCACACGCCTGTGGTTCCAGCTACTTAGAAGGTTGAGACGGAAAGATCACCTAAGCCCAGCAAGTCAAAGTTTTGGTGGCCGTGAGCGGGCCACTGCACTCTATCCAGCCTGGGCAACAGAGTGAGACTCCGACTCAAAAAAAAAACAACTATATCACCCAAAGTTTTCAGATAAGAATAAGATTAGACTCACAGAGTTTCACAAACTCAACACTATAGATATTTTATATCAGATTATTCTTTATTGTAGGGGGTTTCCCTGTGGGCTTTAGGGCATTGAGTAGCATTCCTGACCTCTCTACCTATTAGACAACAAGTAGCACTTATAACAACCAAACATGTCTCAAGACAAGACCACATGTCCCTGGGGGCAAAATTGCTGCTTCAGAACTACTGAGTTAGAGGGAAGCATCAAAAGTGGTAAATTATCAAGAAAACCCATCAATTTTTCCCTGAGAATTAGAAATACATTTTCAATCTATATCTGCATTTACATAGCGATCGGTTATCTAAAAGTGAAAAGACACTTGCCATATGTGTTTTTAGACCAGTATAGGACTGAAAAATATAACAACTCAATCGTATACAAGTGGAAACATTAATACAAATCAGAAAGCTATTCGTAGCCAACATGGAAACATTATGTTATCTGCACCTGGGAAAAACACTAGGCACAAAATAATGAGTGCCACTAGAAAGTTCCCAGTTTAGGATAAAAGCAGTTTTTGAGAATTCTGTCTTCCTTGAAATTCAAAGCCAACAGAACACAGCAGAACTAGTGCCAACTTGAAAATGGGTTTGTTTATTCTGCTTATCTGTAGCCAAGGTTAACAATCTTAATGGTTTTGAAAATCTAAATGTTTCACAGCATTTGAGAAGGTCCTAATTTGTAGATAGAGGTGTCTATAAATAAACACACATCCTCCCCAGAGTCTTAACATATAGTCAAAACTAATTTAAAAGCATTTGCACTTAACTATTTCTAAACAATGAGAAGAGGGCAAATGAAATAGTGAGATGATTATCTCCTTTTTTTGTTGTTGTTCTGTGATGGTAGAGAGCAGAATATTTTAAAAAGAAGTTGACAAAACAGACCCATAATTTTCCAATCACTATTTTAAGAAAGTTTCTGAGACATTATTTATGATTCTAGATTTTTAAGCAATTGAAACATAGGGATCATATCACTTTCATCTTTGTATTCCTAGCACATAAAGCATACCTGGTACACAGTAAGTATTTAATACATGTTGGTGAAGTGAATCAGAAGATGAAAGAAAGAGGAAAAAGAATTTCAATTAGAAGCTCTGAAATATGTAAGCATATTGTTGATTATAATATAAATTTAACTCTGAACTCCTTTGTTACTGCTTTCATTTATATAAAAGTTCTGACAAATAAGTTCGTGAACTCATCCTAGAAAAAGTGCTACATACTTCATCGCTGAGTATCACTTTGGTTACCTTTGAAGTACTCCCCTTGGGAAGCTATACACCAATGCCAGCACCTAATCCCTCATGAAAACAATTTTGGAACTCTTTGTCTGCAATGACCATCAGAGCTGTTGTTATATTCCCCTTGATGTCTTGAATGTCATCAAAATGTATTCCTTTCAATACTTCTTCTATCTTCAGATAAAGAAAAAAGTCAATGGGGGGACAGATCAGGTGATTAGGGATTACGGTCCAACACAGTTATTTGTTTACTGGCTAAAAATTCCCTCACAGACAGTGCTGTGAGGTGGTGCATTATTATGATTCAAGAGCTCCTTCGGGACCATTTTTGCACACACCTTTCTCATGCCAAGACTCTCAGTTTAGATGTTCCTATTGATGTTAATTTGGCCTCCTATGCTTCTTGCAGTAAGCCATCGATTTTGATGCACAATCTGATGATTTTTTTTTTTTTTTTGAGTTGGAGTCTCACTCTGTCGCCCAGACTGGAGTGCAGTGGCCACTCCTGGCCACCGCAGCCTCGACCTGCTGGTTTCCGGCGATCCTTCCACATCAGCCTTCTCAGTAGCCGGAATTACAGGCATGCGCTACCACGCCCGGATGATTTTTTGATTTAATGTGGAGATGAGGTCTCGCTTCCCAGGAGGGTCTCGAACCTGCGGGCTCAGGCAATCCACTCACCTCAGTCTCCGAAAGGTGCGGGATTACAGGCTGAGCCACCGAGCCCGGATAATTTGATGAATTTTGACAATGTATTCATTCATCAGTTCTGCTCATTACTGGCCATCCTGATCTCTCTTCATCAGTGATGTTTTCTCTTCCCTTGGAAAACATTCAATCCATTTGTACACAGCCATTTTCTTCATGGCATTATCCCCATAAACTTAGACTAACGTGTCGCTGATTTCACTTCCAATCTTGAGAAGTTTAACAAGAAATGTAATGGTTGTTTTTTGCTCTAATTCAAACTCCGACATTCTCATGATGGCTCACAAAAACCGGCAACAACAAAAACGAATGTCCCTTCGCAAGACAGGGCCACACATCGACATGAACACAGCTGTGAGACACTGATACGCCAAGGTTATGACACCTTACCAAGTTGTTTCTACAGTGCTGCCAACGAAAGTACACAGTGGGAGGTTCATGAACTTAATTGTCAGACAAGTAAATTCCCAGACTTTCGTTTCAAAATGTTTATTCTTTTAGATGATCAAATGTACATAATTCTAAACTATAAATTACTAAGACAACTTTACAGAACCCCCAAAATAAGCCTATGAGATAGAGATCATTACTCCTCTTTTACAGAAAATATATAACATATTGAGCTCAGGGAGGTTAGGTGATGCCCAAACCACAAATAGCAGAGCAAGGACTCAACACAAGCTTCAATCCTAAAGCCACCCTGAGTATACAATATCTCAAGTGATGTCAGTGGAGGATAACATTTAACTTGATGCAGTGTTTCAATCGCATATAGTGGTTAAAAAACATGCATTGGTGTCAGACTCCCAATCCCACAAATTACCAGTTGTGGGATCTTGAGCAAGTTATTTCAACTCTTTGAATCTTTCTCTTTATCTGGAGAACTGAGCTGATTATATCTACCCCATAGATGTGATATAAACATTAAATGCAATAAAGCATAGGGTACTTAGCACATGCCCCTTCAGTAGCAATCATTTTCATATTTCATTGTCAATATGATGGAATCTGTGTCATAGTGTGTGTTGTTTGTGTGGAATCCTAAGGGTATCCAGACAGTTTATAGTAACACCAGTAATTCCTGGTTTTTAAAATCTCTTCTCACTATGCTTTTCATAAATTTGAATTCCTTAAAAGTTAAATTCAAAATTTAGGTAGGTTAGGTTACATGTTAAGATATAGGTGAAGTTCCAAGTTTGGAAGAGTAGAATGTGACTGTGGAATGTAAAAGAATGCATTCTGGTGAATTTTTACACAGATTGGGAGAAAAGCACTAAGACATTAAATAACTTGAGCAAGTTCAGCCAGTTAATAAGTAATAGATGATCTGAACTCAGAGCTGCGACCAGAATCCATGTTTGTTAACTGCTGTGCTATCCCGCCTCTCTCTAGAGATGTCATACTGCGAATCAACCACACATTAAACAGGGAGTCCACGTAATGGTACAAAACCCTCCTGGACTCCTCCCATCAAGTTGCCCATCAGTTCGTGGACACCTCTGTAGCAGATGCTGCTGATATCCTGCTTCATATGCCCTGGTTCCCCCAATCACTCACAGCTAGAGTAAAATTCACAATAGATAGACGGCTTTCCCCCTGGACCTCTCCTGACCTTGCCAGAGGACTTTCTCAGGAACTATGGAAGCAGGAGCTACCAAAGACAGGCACAACCTCAAACTGTAGGAAAACTAAAAACTGTGAGGGAAACCTTCAAGCAATACAAAGTAGAAAGTGATGAAAAAATGCCCAACCTCCCTATCTCATTCACTTTCTCAGAGAGTCCTCAGTAGAATTGAGTCTAGTCGGCCCACAGCAATAACCTGTTCATTTAAAGCACCTTGTGTGGGCTCTTCTCATTTCCTATATTCTTTTACTGTGTTTTCCAACATCACCTCTTAAATAACTATCTGTACTCAAGGCTTTTTCTCGGGATCTACTTTGAGGCAACTCAAATCAAAACCACCTCAGCTGGGCATCTGGAAGCTTTCTGCTCTCTCCAGTTCCACAGTATCCTTGACCCCCGCTCCATCTACATCTGGCCACCAAAGATCAGGCATCATGAGAGCAGCAGGAGTAACACGAGGAGGAACTTCAAAAGGAGACTTTAGAGCAGGCATGTCCAACCTATGGCCCGCAGGCTGCATGTGGCCAAGGACAGCTAGTAATGCGGCCCTTCAAAATCTTTTAACATCATGTGTTTCTGAGCATTTATTTTCTTCATTACCATGCATAGTTCCTTTTTTTTTTTTTGAGTTGGAGTCTGACTCTGTTGCCCAGACTGAAGTGCAGTGGCTCCCGGCCACCGCAGCCTCAACCTGCTGGGCTCCAGCGATCCTTCCACCTCAGCCTTCCAAGTGGCTGGAACTACAGGCGCGTACTACCATGCCCGACTAAATTTTTGATTTATTGTGATTTATGAGGTCTCGCCAAGTTGCCCAGGCGGGTCTCGAACCTGCGGACTCAGGCAATCCACTCACCTCAGCCTCCCAAAGGCATGGGATTACAGGCTGAGCCACTGAGCCCAGCTCATAGTTCCATTTTTTTAAGTTCACAATCACACCTCATTCATGACATCACTTTTTGCCAGCGCATACATTTGTGAACAGCTGTTTTCAATTATGAAGCACATGAAGAGCAAAATTCAAACAAACATTTTTGATGAGCACCTTGAGAATTCACTAAGAATTTAGATGACTTATATCGACCCAGACACTGATAGATTAGTCTTACAAAACAAGGTCAAATTTCCCACTAGTTTTATATTGTTCTCATTTTTCTAAATTTTGTAATAAAAATATTAAAAAAATAAAAAGTCTTGTTATCTATATACATTAACTATATTATATAATTTATGTGCAGCCCCAGACAATTCCTCTTTACTCAGTGTGGCCCAAGTAAGTCAAAAGGTTACTTGATGCAGCCTAGGGAAGCCAAAAATTTTGACACCTCTGCCTTAGAGACAATGAATTCTTCAAACAGAAACAAAAACACTTCATCTCACTAACATTGACCTTCTCGTAATACCACTTTAATATGTCATGATGCCAACCAAGTTCCTTTTTCTGTGGTCTTACTAAGGACCACCTGCCAAGAAGGCAAGGTAGGGGTGCAGAGGATATGGAAAGAGAAGAAAACAGAGTCCCATCAGAAAAGAATTCCAAAAGTCAAAAAATCATTGAAAAAGATTGTCATGAATGCGCTGAGTCTTGCTAAGTAATATCTTTCTGAAAGTGGTGATTCAGTGGAAAGAATATGCCCAAATGTGAAGACATACAGGCCTAAGTTTAAACACCAGCTTCACCACGAAGGATGTGACCTGGAGCAAATAAGCTTCTTGGAGCCTGATTTTTCATACATACAGAGGGTGCCAAAAAAAATGTATACACATTTTAAGAAAGGAAAAAACTGTATTAAAATTGTAATACCCAATATATGCCAATAACAAAAGATCAATGCCATCTTTTGAGTGAACATCATACTACACATTGCTACCGTAATTCCATTCAACTTCAACTTCAAAAATTAATACAAAGATGATATTTCTTAAAATATGTATCAACTTTTTGGCACCCTCCCATATATATTTAAGTCTTTAACAATCCCCCCAAAACTGTTAAAGACTTAAATAAGATCAAGAATGTGAAAGCTGCTGGCATGTGTCTAATAAATACCTTTCTTTCTCTACCTATGCCTCATCCCAACCCTCTACCCCACAGAGAAAAGCACCACAGGCAATTTTCCTAATGATACTCAATCTTACACATGCAGGAATATCTGCTAATCTGTTGTATTAATGTTCTAGAAAGTCTACACATTTATGGCCAAAAATTTCCACACAGCGAGCATTTTTGGGGGCTTACAGGTTTTCCTTTTTACAGGTTAACTAAGGAAAATTAAAGAATTCAGAGGAAGTATAGACAAAAGTCAACATCAGATTTTGAAACCACTGTACAACATATCTATATTAACATAGATTTGCGGAAAGTCAATTTAAGACAAACAGTGATATCTTTGATTGTGTGCCATCGATAATAGCAAGATAAATAAATAATCCCCTTTATGCCTATGATAAATAGACTAATTTTCAATGAACTAAAGAAGAAGGAGGAGGAGGAAGGTGGTGGAGGAGGATGAGAAGAAAAACAGGAGAAAGAGGAAGGGTTTGAGGAGAAACTGCAGCAGCAAAAAATAAAAGCAGGATAGGCCATCTTTTGTCTCTGATTCCAACAGACACCCTTCCCCATTTTTTTTTGAGTTGAAGTCTCACTCCATTGCCCAGGCTAGAGTGCAGAACACTCACGATCTCCCCAGTGTCGACAGGCTGGGTTCTGGCGATCCTTCCACCTTAGCCTTTCAAGCAGCTGGAACTACAGACAAGTGCTACCATGCCCGGCTAATTTTTGTTTTTGATTTGTTGTAGAGACAAGGTTTTGCCAAGTTGCTCGGGCTGGTCTCGAACTCATGGACCCAGGCAATCCATTCGCCTCAGCCTCCCAAAGTGCTGGGATTACAGGCTGAGCCAGATCCTCCCACCTTTTACGTTTCTCCCACAAAGAGTCATGTAGTTCATAAGTCAGTGATGCACAGACATTTAGAAAATTTAGCTGAAGCAGGTTTGTACATAAATGTGCCTTTTATGTTTTGAATAACACAGCAAAGTGGTTGCTTCAAATCAGAAGAATACACACATATGTGAACAACTGCACTACTGGAATGTGAGGGCTGAACTCTGGGACCTCCTTTTACTCCAGGGGTTCAACCTTCTCAGAGCAGAAGCTGCACTGAAGATCCTACTGGAAAGCTGGAGAGAGAAGAAATGTCTTGTTTTTGCCACCACTGTCCACTCACAGTTATACTCATCCCATAAAGATAGGAAAGCGCAGCGAGGAGTGGCCTGGGGTCATCCAAGATCTGGCTTGCCCCTGGATCTTTCACATATATCGTGGCCCATGCACTTCCTTGATGACTGGAAATTATGATCGTGGACACATAGGCCTCAGCCCTCACACTGAGTTGCACAACTAAAGCAACATCTGAGTATGCATGTGGGATTCAGAGAAGATTCAGATCCTTCAGTGGGACAATACTTCCATGCTTCCCAACTTTCAGGAACTGAACTTCTTACCCTGCTTTTTCTTAGACTTTAAAAAATCTTTTCTCAGAGCTTCTAGTTGCCCTTCCTAGTTTTTGTTTCTGGAAAGCAGTATTTGATTTTATGGTACTTATTTTATTATTTGGACAACATAAGTATCTGAATTTGAATCGTAACACAACATAACTATCTGATTTTGAATACTTTGTCCCTTAATAACTATATAAATTCTCTGTGCCTCAATTTCCTCACCTATAGAAATTAGACTCGACAGTCAACAAACATATGAAAAAATATTCAGCATCACAAATTCCCAGGAAGATTCAACTCAAAGCTATATTGAGATACCAGCTCCCATTGGTTAAGATGGCTATTATCAAAAAGTAAAAAAAAAAAAAAAATAAGGTGTTGGTGAGGATTTAGAGAAAAGAAAATGCTCATGCACTATTGGTGGGAATGTAAGCTAGTTCATCTTCTGTGGAAAGTCATGTGGAGATTTCTCAAGGAACAAAAAATAGAGCTACCATTTGACCCAGCAATCCCACTTCTGGGAATAAACCTAAAGGAATATGAATTGCTCTACAAAAAAACACCTGCACATGTATGTTTATTGCAGCATTATTCACAATACCAAAAACATGGCACCAATCCAGATGCTCAGTCGTACTGGATAAAGAAGTTGTGGAACACATACATAATGGATACAAAACCACCAGTTGGATACCATGCTCACTACTGGGAAGGTGGGAAGGAGGGCTCATCAAAACCAATCCTTGACTTCACACAGTGTATTTATGTAACAAGTCATCACATATGCTCTATGATTCTAAAATGAAAAAATAAGGCTTGATAATATTTACATGATAATTTTTTTAGGATTACAGGCATAAAACTGTGCTATAAACTGTTATGTCCTGTACAAATATAGAATAATAGTTATATTTCTAAATGAAAACTCCTAGAGAGAAGACTATAGTTTACCCTTGATGGGGTCTTGGGTTTCACATAGCATTATCACGTAATAAATATTGGGCAGTGGTGCTGACACAGTAGTCCATTATTGTGGCTTACATTTTGCTGACTGGGTGAAATGGTTTGAGAGATTACTAAAACTTCTACATTGTGTCTGTTTTGTTCCATTAATTCTCTAAAAAATCAAAACAGTGTACAAGGTCACTGAATGATGTTTTTCTATTTTAACCCAAAACACTAGACCTTAGCAATTCCTCTCAGAGCTGAGAAGGTAAGTGGCATTTCAATTACCACAGCACTTCCTGGGTTGTTTGTTTCAACTAATGAGTAGTTTCAGTGCATCAGTCCTTATAGACTGCTGAGTGATGGGAAAGATTTAAGCAACTGCAAACAGCACAGAGGCAAATCTAAACTGAAGTACTCCAACAAGTACTGATAACCAGCCACAGAACTGCTGCCATGTAGTTCATGGACCAATATATTCAAATTGGTGTGGAAGAGCCTCTGAGATTGTCTGTAATGTGGTTCTTTGAGTCAGATGATGAAACTGAGGACCAGAGAAACAAAATTGTAGTAAAATTGATTCCCCATGAACAGACAAGGTTGAGTTCTAAAACCAACCTCATTAAGGTATCTAAAAGGGGCATTATGTCCATAAAAATATACACAGTGTGTAACAACTGGTCAGGATTCTCACCACCAAACTTTTTGCCCATTGCCACCACTTCTAAATAGTTAAACGCTAAAATATATCCCACATGTTGCTAAAAATATATGACTTTGAAAGCATAGCTTCTGGAGTTGACAGGAGAATCCTGGAGTATATCAAGGGCACTAGGCATGAGGGACTTTGCACTGCTGGGAGCTGTGGAGTGTCTGGATCATCTACTTTTATCAGTTCTGGAAGAAAGTGTAGAGGACAAAAGTTTTTTGTTTGCTGCAGTTTCCTCTTTAGCCCTCTTCAAGGTGGTATAAATAGGAATGGGTGATTCATTCCTTTACCTGCACTCAAGTCTCTGTCCATGTCCATGATCTGCCTGCACTCTCTCTGGAGAACATAACTGTGAGGGTCATCCATAAAAAGTATACTTTTTATTTCTGAGACTCCCTCACCCTCCACGCTGGTGTTTCCAGTACAAAAGCTGGGACAAGGATGAAAAGGAGAAAGCAAGCTTTAGGAAAACTACTTGAGAAATAGCTGAGTTCAACACTGGTAAATTTTCTTGCAGTGAGGGGAATCCTGAGGCTGAATTATTTTACACCTTTTCGTCTTCTTTCAATAACCCTCGATGAGCTCTGGGTTCCCCACTTCTGCTCCCTCCCTCTCCCTAGGACTTCTTATATTCAATTTATTCCATTTTCATGAATTCTGGGCTCTTTATGTTGGATCATCAGTTGAAAAATTAAATTCTTGCCAAATTATGATGCCTCTCAAGTATATCTGCTTTTTAAATGATGACTCCCTATAAAACCGAGAGGCCTTCAAAGCCAACCAAATGAGAGTTGAGTGGAGGACTTTTAGACAGACTGATACATGGATAGAAGATCCCTTTCAGACAGTGTGGGTTGGCAGGGTTTCTTCCTCTCCCCAACCAAAATCATGTGCAGCAGCAGCTGCTTCTGTGTTAGATACCAAATATACAGAATTTAGTTTAAAACCAAAAGAGTCATCAATAACATTAGCATTTAATCAAGATTAAAGGAGATCATGAAGACAACCCATTGGCCATGGTACCATTTGTGTTCCAAACTAATTAAACTTCGAGTCTGGAAAGAAGCAAGTAAAACTCACCCTCATTTGTTCCCTACTATTACAGGGTCTTTGCACATACTTTCATTTGCATGAATTCCTCTTCCCAAGGATTTTCCTCTGTCTCTTCCTTTACCTCTTTAACTTCTACTCATCTTTCAGGGCTCAAGTGACACTGAATCAGGAAAGAGTTCCCAGATGCCCAGAATAGATCTTCTTATCCTTCTACTACTCTAGATTGCTGTGCTCTACAACTATACATAAAAATATATATATCTAGTCAGATGATGTTGGCCCATTCCATGTATCTTTACTTATAATAGGCATCTGAGAGGCATCATTCACTCAAAATTTTATAAAAACAATACCATCTGTTGCTAACAATAGCACATACACTACAGACCAATAACATGTGAAGTTTATGACAAATCAATTTAAGCACAAATTTACACAACTACTCAAAGTTCCAATCATTGACTTAGCAACATGGAACCTAGTTCACTTCTAAGGTGTATGTCTTGGTATATCGTCCGATGTTGGTATGAAAGTTGGAATGTATTCTACAGAAATTGTTAAGTAGAAATACAGACATAAAAGTGTTCTGGTTGGGCATAATGGCTCATACCTGTAATCCTTGCATTTTGTGAGGCCAAGGTGGGAGGATTGCTTGAGCCCAGGAGTTCAAGACTAGACTGGGTAACACAGCAAAACCTCACTCTACAAAAAAAAATTTTTAACTTAGCTGGGTGTGGTGGCACAAGCGTATAGTCCCAGTTACTCAGGAGGCTGACACAGGAGGATTGCTTGAGCCCAGAATTTGGAGGCTATTGTAAGCCATGACCATGCCTGTACTCTAGTCTGTGCTACAGAGATTCTGCCTCCAAAAAAAAGTGTTCTCGTTCTACACTGTTGGTGGGAGTGTAAACTAGTACAGCCTCTGTGGAAAACAGTGTAGCAATTCCTAAATGTTCTAAAAATTGACCTTCCATATGACCCCACAATCCCCCTACTGGGAATATACCCAGAAGAACTCATCACTCTATAAAAAAGATACCTGCACATGTATGTTTATTGCAGCATTGTTCACAATAGCAAGAATATGGAACCAACTGTACTGCCCATGAAAAGAGGACAGGATAAAAAAAAATGTGGTACATGCACACAATGGAATATCACACAGTCATAAATAAGAACAAAATCATGAATTTCGCAGCAACCTGGATAGACTTAGAGTCTATAATACTGAGTGATCTTTCACAGAAACAAGGAACTGAGTATCACATGTTCTCACTCATAAGAGAACCTTGAAAAACTATCATAATACTATAAGAAAAGGACTGACAGTAGCAGGAAATTGCTGGAGGTTGGAGGGGTGGGATTGTCAGTAGTGGGAATCTGACTGGGGAAGGGGGGCACACCTCATCAACAAGGGTACCTGCATAATGGATATTTATATTCCTAGCCCTGAATTGCACCTCACAATTTTAAAATAACAAATTTAAAACTTAAAAAAAGTGTTCTCCAAGAACTTATATCTACCATAATGTCATATTTAGTATAAGTTAGATCCAAAAATGAAACAATTATTGTCTATTTTGTATATCTCCTTTTTTACAAATCTGTCCCAACCTTTTCATTGAATAGGTACATGATGTCAGTTTAAGGTTCATTTAGGATTATATGATGGAGATTCCAGCTAAGCAATTCATTCTGCCTGACTTAATATCATCATGTGGAGTAAAGTCACTTTTACAGTTCTTTATTTTCTTTATTATTGCTCTGACAGAAAAAGGAAACCATAACAAATAAGTAGAAAGTACCTGTGTGGAATGTTACAGTGTGCTGCCCAGATTCCTCTTCAGGAATGAGAGATTTATTTCCTGCCAGATACCAGAAGCTGGCCCTCTGCAGTGAGCAGTCTCAGAGGTCTGTGTCAGCTAAAGAAACATACTTTGCCTAGACACCCTTATGGAAATTGGAACTAGCAATCAATTCCTGATTAGAACTCTAAGTGCCCATACCATAAGAAATAAGATTGACAAGTGGGACCTCATCAAACTGGCGAGTTTCTACAAAGCAAAAGAAACCACCAAGAGAGCAGGGAGACAGCCCACAGAATGGGAAAACATATTTGCCAACTGTGTATCTGACAAAGGTCTAACATCTGGGACCTACAAGGAACTCAAACGTGCCAAAAGAAAAAAAACCAGTCTCACTCAAAAATGGGCAAAAGACATAAATAGACACTTCTCAAAAGAAGATATATGGGCAGTCAACAGACTCATGAAAAATTCTCAGCCTCACTCATCATGAGAGAAATGTAAATCAAAACCACATTGAGATACCACCTAACCCCAGTAAGAATGGCCATCATTAATAAAACAAACAACAACAGATGCTGGTGAGGACGCGGAGGAAAAGGAATGCTCTACACTGCTGATGGGAATGAAAACTAGTGCAACCTCTTTGGAAGACGTATGGTGATTTCTGAAAGAACTAGAAATTGACCTTCCATATAACCCAGCAATTCCCCTATTGGGAATATACCCGGAGGAACGCAAATCATTCTACAAAAAAGATACCTTCACACTTATGTTTGTTGCAGCTCTATTCACAATAGCAAAAACATGGAACCAACCATGCTGCCCATCGAAGCTGGACTGAATTTTAAAAATGTGGTGCATATACACAAAGGAATAATATGCAATCATAAAGAAGGACAAACATATGGACTTTGCAGCAACTTGGATGGATTTAGAGTCGATCATACTCAGTGATCTATCATAGAAACAAAGAATAGAGTACCATATGTTCTCACTCATAAGCAGACCTTGAACAATTATCATAATACTGTAAGAAAGGGATTGGCAGTAGTGGGAAACTTTTGGAGGGGTGGGAGTGGCAGTTGAGGGACACTGCTAGGGGAGGGAGGGGCACACCTCGTCAACAAGGGTACATGCATAATAAATGTTTGCATAGCTAACCCTAAATTGGCCCCACATCTTTATAATAAAAAAAAAGAAACGCTTTGCCTAAGATCATGTCTACTTTAAGAAGAACCCCCCAACCCATACTCCCATCCAATCCCAATCATTACAGGGATATAAAAGCCCAACTACTTTGTCCTAAATCTAAGGTGTCACCCCAGCTCTGAGCCCCCCAAGGGCTATGCTGAGGGCTTCAGTGGAACTTCATCCCATCTCAACTCCTCTCTCTGCCCAGTTGTGCATCCTTCTCTCTTCCCCTGATATTGATCTCCAGAGTACTTGCTAATAAACCTCTTGCACATTCACCTCCATCCATTAGGAGAATCCTCTGCTGGGGGAACCGAATCAACAGCAACCTGGAAGTGAAAGCCTTCAGGAATTACAATTAAATGGTCATCAATAGGCTGACAACTAAGGGACTGTTAAATGGAAGCTCAACTGCTTCTTCCTTTCCAAGGGCTTTGATTAGTATGGTTGGAAGGTTGAGATGAGTCAATTTCCATGAGGAAAATGTCCTAGGAGCCACTTTCTAGTATGCAATGTGCTTTGTTTAATAATAATCTGAGTGCTAACTATTCCTACATGAGAGCTTTCCTACCGTGAGATCCGTGGTCCCTTAGGCCTTTGAGTATAGCAACTATCCCCTTTGAGCCATCATTGGAATGATCTTTTGCCTTCTCTGTGGTTTCTGTTCCTCTGGGCTATTCAGCATATTTTGGGATAGAAAAGTTGGGTGTGGGTGATCTATTGAGCCCGTTCATTATTCCGTTTGTCACTTTCTCTCACAAGTTGAAAGTGTAAAAGAATGACCAATTGGTTTATTTCACTTTGCATTTAGGAGAGTTCAAGATATTTACCTATCATTGTAGTGTGCTTTAGCTTCTTATACCATTATTTCTCACACAATTTTTTAGAATGGTGAGGATCTCAGAACACTCTATTCATACAATTCTGTACTTGAAATACAAATATACATTTAATTAATCTATTTATTGCATTTTATTTGTTCATTCCCTTATCATTTATTCATTCCCTTGATAGATACCTATTAAGTGTATTCTATGAACCACATACTGTAAAATTCCAGTGAAGTAAATATAACATTTAATGCCCATCTGCTGGCCCTCACATCAATACAGTGCCCGTGTTGAAGTCAATTGCATTTTTGGGTTTTAATTGTGAGTTTCTCCTAAAAGCCTCCATACCTATACAACTCATCTTTCTACAAGATCCACATAAATTCTATTAAGACTTTGCCACATGCTTTATTAGTACTCAAGTATTAAGTAAGTTTGATTGCTTCTACCTCTTACATAAGGGGTATTTTCATAGTCAGACATTTGAGCTTACTTTTTCTGGAATTCTAAACCTCCATCTTTCCTCTTACCTTCTTGTCTCTGCAAGTTTTGTTTCTATTTCCTTCTCCTCTGGCCACTTTTAAATAATTTTCTCCAGAAAATTATTCTTAAAATCATATCAGGTGCATTCGACATGCACTCAGGGATATGAAAACCAAAGAGAATAAGAAGACAATATTAATTTGGTTTTAGTGGATATGGGGAAAGACTTCATTTTGGGCTAAAGCATGAAAAAAACAAAGGGGAAAGAAATGGTGGCAGTATTGCAGTATATTGGACAGAAATTGTTGTATAAATAATATTCATTCAAGACATGTTTAAATTTTTTTTTTTGAAACTGACAGTCTGTAATGTTATATAAATCCTTATTTAGTTTCCTTTATTAAGGACCATTTTATTAAAGATAATTTAAGTTTGCTTATATAGAAAGGAAATAACCAGTGCAAATAAGCGTTAGTAAAAAGTTAGTGCTCTCAATCTTCTCATAAGGTGCATATTGTATGTCAGGTTCCTAAATGCTCCACCTACAGTATTACAAGGAAACTTTTACTCTTACTACCCCATTGTAAGATGAGGAAAACGGAGGCTAGGTAAAATGTGGCAGTTTGCTCAAAGTTCCAGTCAAGGTATTTGAATTTAGGTAGTCAGCTCTGCAGTTTACTTTCCTCATTATGACATGATACTGTCACTTTTGACGTAAGGTCTAGAACCCTGGAGAGTGTGTCTGGCCAAGACGAGAAGCCAATCAGAGTTTGCGGGTTTGGACTTCCAAAGTGAACTCAGACCTCTTGGCGTTTGCATTCGCTTTGTGGTGGACAAAATGCAAACTTCTATTTGAAAAGAGGGAAAGAAAGTGGTCTAAATGGCTTCAAGGTTTTCGAACATCAAACAGTTCTTACCAAAGAACAGTACAATCACTGAAGTGTATCCAAATAAAAAAATACACGGGTCTGACAGCAATCTGATTCACAAAATACCCAAAGCCATTTCGTGGTTATCTTAGATCCAAGTTAAATAGAAGCCTCTGACTTGTGTTCTTCTCCCCCATTAATTGATTCCTGACTGGGTATTCCTGATCTTCCAGGTACATTCCAGTGGACACACACGGGAGCTTCATCATGCAGGAAATGAGGTTGGCAAGACCCAGAGTGTTGGCAGAGTGAGCGACTTGGGGGCAGCATTGGCAAGAGCTGCCTCTTCCCATACCGTCCAAGTCAGCAGCAGCAACAACTGTAGGCATTTTCAGTCTGGAAATTTCACAATGGGTGATTTTTTTCCCCGAGTCCTTCAAGTCTGTGGACGGAGGGATGAAAAGTAATTTGTGCCTGCAACTTGGTAGTGTGGGCAGCTAGGATCAAAGTAAGGGAAATTGTACAAATTGTCCACTTGAGCACTAAAGAAGTAAAGAAAACCCAGCCAGCTCAGCCAAATATTGCTTTTTCTCTTTGAATTCTTTATTTTTCTAATGCAGAAGTTTATGTTCTAAATGGCTGGGTAGCAAAGAGGCAGAAGTGGCTCACAGTCTGGATTTTGAGATGACTGCTAAAAAACTTGACTTAGAAAATAGAAGACCTGGACTTTTTATGTTAATGCTAATGAGGCATAATTCAAGTAATCATGTCGAGCAAATCTAGGCTGTAATGATTTACAGAAGACCACTGAGCTAGAAAGTAGTATTAGCTTGAAAAAGAAACTAATGAGAGCCAGAATGCAGCTGGACCATGGAAGTATCACAAAACACATTTCTTATCTTTAAAAATGAGAGATTTGGACCACCTTTTCCATGGCTCCTTCCCATTCTAATGTTCCATGACCCTATTTTATATTAAATACATGTGTGAAGCTGGGTAGGTCACTTTAGCTTTAGTTAAAGGGTTTTTGATACTTCATCATAGCATGCACAATTCTTAGATGATTCTTGTTAAAGCTCTGGTCTTGTTAGAACATTCCAGAGCCTGATATTGAAAGTAAGATAAACTGGACTTGAGCTAGATCTGACATTGGTTAGCTACATGCAATTGGCAAGCAGTTGGCTTCATATCCTCATCTGGAAAATGACACTAATCCTTTTACTTTCAACATTTGGTTCCCAAATAATCACTATTTGCTATTCTTATGACCTTTCATAAAAATATATTAAATATTATTTTGGTTATTTTATTATTTACTGAGGTAAAATAATGTTAAGTAGGCTTTAATGTCTTTAACATCCAGGGACCTATGAAATATGGGCAGTGTCCTTAATATTATTTTGTTTAACATAAAAATAATGTGAGATTAAAGAATCCAAGAATCGGTACCTTAAAAAAATCCGTGTCAGTCATGAACAAATATTTGAAGATATGCCTTTCTGGTGAAAGATGACAAATCCGTTCGTTGACAGAAAAGTTTAGTCATACTGGTTGGTTGGTAATTTAACTAATTAAAAAGGAGATAAGACTGGTAATGTTGTTGAGGAAGAATTAAATCAGGCAACAATATATAAAAAGGCTCTCACTTAGCCTAACTATCACGAGTATTTGTGTATGGAATCTCATTTCAGCTACAGCACTATTATTTTGAATCTCTGTCATGTTTTCTATGAGCCCAACTGTATCCTAGAAAACTGAAAAACACTGCATGGTTGAAGTAGAAATAATTTTGCATGTTGGAGAAGTCAAAAACACTTTATTTCCAAATATTTTAAATGACTTGTTTGCATCTTCTTGTATCCTAGCTTAGAAAATGTAGTGATTCAGATTTCTTGTTCTTAATGTCACCTATAAGGTATTTAAGTTTACTTTAAACCCTAAATCTTTGGAAATGGAAATTGGGGATTTTTACTAACCACAGATGTATATGCTCTACTTTAAACCAAGGATCTCAAATATCTTTCTAATGTGACCAAATTCTCATCTTCTTCATGCTGAAATGAAGATACTTTATATTCACATGATTTAAAAAACTTGAAAATTGAGGCAAACGTTGGCTACTTTAGACAATAATTGCCCAGAGACTAAATTATGTACATAATCCCCATGTAGATTGCAATATATTTTGAGGACAGGGTCAGGTTTTGAACATTTTTTATCCAGTTTTTTCCATTTTCTGAACATCATTCATCCAGAAATCCCCCCAATACAAATACTGCACACTGCTAGCTCTGCAAATGTAGCAGGGTGAATAGCTGACTTGGTATTTTAATTTCTGCTTCATTTATGGTGAAAACATTCTGTGTTTTGTCTTCGCTCAAAACTCCCTAATAGCTTCTCACACCACTCACTGGAAGGAGAAGCCGAAGTCTGTGATGCTCTAAGCCTCCTCTCATTTGGCTGTCTCTACCCTGACTGCCCTCTGCTCTCCATTTGGTCAGCTCCATTTCTTCTATACTAGTCATGCTTCCACCTCAAGGCCCCTTCAACTGCTGTTCCCTCAGCCTGGCTGCTTTTCCTCCAGGGCTTTCCTGTGGCTGCTTCCCGTTTGCTTGACTCCTTTAAGTTCTACTCAATATTACCTTCTCAATTAGACATTTTCTTCCCACTTTTTCTAAACTTTTACCTCTGTTCCTACTTTGTTTAGATACACAAGTTATTTTACTTTTTTATTGAATGTATCTCCCAACTAGAATATAAGATTCATGAAGGCATGGATTTATGATTATGTTTTGTCAGAGCATATTTGACACCTAATAAATATTTATTGAATGAACAGATGTATTTCTGGAAATTCATCATTTTAATCTAAAAATAGCATCTACACAAACTGGTGCTGAATAGGTAAAATAACTGTCGTCTTCGCACACCTTGGGGAAGGACCATCTCAGTCCTTCTCAAATTCACATTTGCACTACTTGGATAATCTTCATCCAAATCAACTTGAATCCTTGTTGAAAATGCAGATCTCTCTCAGTGATCTATCACAGAATACCACATGTTCTCACTTATAAATGGATCCCGAGTATTAATCATGATATTACGAGAGAGGGATTGACAGTAGCAGGACACTGCTGGGGAAGGGGGAACAGGGGGAGCATATAACATCACTAAGGGTACCTGATCCTAAACCAGGGGAAGTGAGGACCAGTTGGAGGCCCAAACTTTACCTGTTCATAGACCACTTATGTAACTAAGCGTGACTTGTACCCACAGTTTTAAAATAAATTAAGGAGAGGGAAAAAATAAAATGCATATCCCTGAGCCCTAATTCAGAGCAAAAATCTCCAGACAGGGGTGGAGATATTTGCAACCTATATTTTAAATAAATCTTCTAGGTGACACTTACACATGCCCAAGTGTGAGAGCTATTGATGGAGATATTTTGTATGGCCCATTTATTTTCTTAATATCTCTCTTCTGCTATTCTGAGCTCTGTGTTAGGGCATACATATTCAGTGTCTGTCTGATTACCAGGGACCATATCCACTGGGACCTCTTTAAATTATACTAGGTACCATGACATATATGCTTAACCAGTTACTTGAAGGTTTTTGATGGAAAGGATGAGAAGAATGATACCAACCACTGCAACTAAGCTTATTCTGGCTGTCACATTTTTCCTTTTCACTAAGTTACTTTCAAGTTTGTTGTTTAAATGATAAAGACATTTTCTCCTTCTTTTCACAAATGTATATTATATCCAAGCTCCTGAATATTTTAGGAATAGTTGAACTTGAACAAATCTGCAGCTTCTTTTATGAAGGAGCCTATCTTAGCTGAAATTGTCAGTTAACATTTAGAAATCAAGTAAATCTTACTAATACATCTTACCTTGCTCAATTCATTGAAATCCATTGAGAAACATCAAGATAGCTTATGTGCATTCCCAGAGGTACTTACCTTCATAGCCATTTTTCTCTAATGATCAGACAAAGAGGGAAACCATAAACTTTTCAAGACCCTTTATAAAACCTGGCTTCAAACTGACTGAACATTTTTACAGTGAATGTGAGGTTTTACAAGACAAGAAGGAAGTGAAATTTGTTTATATTTTTTATTTGTTTATTTATCTAACCAGCACACACATTTTTCAAACAATTTGGGTTTGGCATTACCCACAATGCATCTAGCCAAATTTTTTTTTTTCTTAATTTTTATAACCAAAGACATTTTCAGGGAAATTTAATCCACATGTTTCTGATTTATTCCATATCCAGTAATGTTTTAGTGAAGGGTATTTTATTTCAAGGCCTTTGGAAATGATTCTTCATCTGCAGTTCCTAAAACAGCAGGTAAGTGAGTGTAACGAATAGGGAAGCTCAAGGTGGTAGACTCAGGCACAGCAAGAGTCACCCAAAACACAAGGGGCCAAAAGTTTTCCTCAAGGTTCTGGGAAGGTGAAGTAGCTGGTTTTGTCTTTAAATTCCTGGTGCTAGTGCGGTCAAACCAGTATTAGTTTAACAGCAGAAGCACAGAAACTTTCTTTTCAAGAGAGTTGAGTATTCAATATTTTGGGGGTACATAAAATTCCAAGGACTGTTGCCATAGTCCATGGAGAAACGAGAGATGAGTATGACATAGTACTAGTCTTACAGAACTTCCAATTTAGTAGGTGAGGATAAGACCAAATTTTCTACCTTAAAATTTTAAGACAAACTGTTCTCTATGCAGCCTACATCAGCAACCTAAATCAAATCCTAATACACATAAGCCCACACATACACACACACAGGCATGCACATGTGCACATGGTTTCAGGAACTAAGATCTTATCTTATTCAGTTTAGCCAGAATTGATCCTCTCATCCTGCATCGTTCACAAGGCATTTTAAACGTAATATATATTGTCAATAAATAAATAAAATGCAATTCATTTTCTTGCTCGTTTTGTAGGTTCATTTGCAGAACTAAAAGGAATACTATAAGATTGGGATTGATGATATTGCATGGAGTGTTAAAATGAAAAAGTCATGAATGCTTTTTTACAAAGTTAAACATCAAACTAAACCCTAGGCCATTTACAGAGAAGGTACCATGGTGGGGGTGTCAGCACTATATTTGACACAGCAAGATCTTCTGTAATATAATTAATTATTGTTGCGTTCAACTTAAAGAGCAGTTTACTACAACACCAATAGCACATCATTTCATAATCATCAGGTAGAACACAGATCAGAACATATTTATGCAAAGCCTCTTAATAAAATTTTGGTCTATATGTTTGCTTGTTTGTTGACTGATTAGTCTAAAATGGTATTCATTTTAGATATGTTAATTTTTAACTCTTTAATTTATATACTATGCATTTTACTCTAGCGCACTTTTAAATAAAACCATTGAATTTTCTCTGCAGATTAGTCAGATTATATTTTTCAAAGATGGCCTCAACAATAACTCCCATCTCGCATGTTCTCTTGCTGTGTGACCCTGTCCCATTCCCATCGAGAGTTGTGGTCTATTTCTTCACTCCCTTGAATCTGGGAGGCCTTGTGACTGTTTGGGCCTATAAAAGAGCAGAACTGAAGTGTGATCATATGCAAAAGTGTGATTACCCTAAGACAACCATGCTATTAGACACTCAAGCCCCATGGAGAGGCCCTGGATGGTGAGATGCCATGCAGACAGAGGCAGGCCAAGGAGCACCGGGGCACCTGACATCTTATGAAATAGTCATCTTGGATTACATTCCCAAGTCTTACTGCCCCAGCTGACACCACAGGGATGAGAGACAAGTCAAGCTATTCCCAAGTTTTTTTTACCTCCAAAACCATCAGTAAAATAAAATGGTTGTTTTAAGCACCAAGTCTTGTGGTGCTTTGTTATAAAGCAATAGGGAACTAAAACACAAACTCTTAGGAAGCTTTCTGCTCTCTATCTAACCCTGTACTAATAGGAGAAAAGGAAAATCTAAGGGTCACAGAAGACAAGATGAGTAACTCAAGAAGCTTGCAATCCAGTGAGTGCCAAAAAGTATATGACTCCAGGAAGATGACTGACAAAGAAACAAATAAAGAACTACAAATAATAAAATACTAATGATAATAAAGAGAATCCCTCAGAAACTTCTGAAATGAAAGAGAAAATTAGAGCTCTAATTTAAATACAGCTGCCAGATAAGGCTTCTTATGGGTAAATCGCATATTTAAATAGTGATAGGTTAAGATTGTAGGAAAGAGGGGAGGAAGGAAGTTCATCAGGAAAATAGTATAAGTAAAAGAAAAAGGAGGAAAGGAAAGAAAAAAGAAAGAGAGGGACAGGAGGAAAGAAGAAAGAGAAGGAAGGAGGGAGGGAAGGAAGCAGGATAGAAGAAAGGAAGGAGGGAGGGAGGGAGGGAGGGAAGGAAGGAAGGAAGGAAGGAAGGAAGGAAAAAGTATCAAGAAAGATAAAAAGATTAAGAGGAACCATAACAAAACTGGGAAAGTATATTTTGAGACAAAAACTTATTGTATTTGAGGCAGAGGAATAAACACAAATACACAAATTTATATATACAGTGAGTTCTAGCCTAAGGAGCTAGAAAAACCACACAAAGTCTTGTTGTAAACCCTAAGGCATCACACCCCTAATTTGGATATGGATTTGATTTCACAAAGCAAAGGCATAAAATAAATAAATAAGTAAATAGATAGGTGTCATACTCAGTCTTACCCCAACAACCACATTTGCATATATCACCAGTGCGGGCAAATGTCACCAACCAACCCTGGGAAACCTTGCTCCGTGTCTTGATTGATCCTGGATAGTACTCAGAAATCGAAGGAGCAAATTAACATATTTAGTAAGCTCCTTTGTCCTGCTGAGACCCCCTATGCGATTTACCTATAAGAAGCCTTATCTGGCAGCTGTACTTAAATTAGAGCTCTAATTTTCTATTTCATTTCAGAAGTTTCTGAGTGGTTCTCTTTATTATCATTAATATTTTATTTAGGGGGTCTCAGCAGGACAAAGGAGTTTACTAAATATTTTATGCTTCTCTTGACGACTTGGGAAATATTTGGGTAGTGTCACTGTACTTAAATAAGCTGCACAATGAATCTTAGAGAATTTCTTAATTCAACTGCCTTTTGCAAGTGAAAAATTGTGGTACTCAGATTCTGCCTTCTTAGAGGAGGAATCATGACTTGAACTCAGACTTCTGCCACAGTACCACACCCTTTCTCAAGAAAATCTTGATATTCACCTTGAGCATTTTGTTAACATGCCTATAAAGCAACACAGGATAGTAGAAAAGGACATCAGAGGGGAGTTCAAGGACCGGGATTAAATTCTTCTACTCACTATGAGATATTGAGGAAGTAAGTTATTTTCTCTGAGTATCAGTGTTCTCTTCTTTTTTAATACTAAATAATCTGTTATACTTTTTATTCATGTATTATTCTTTGTATGATTTCTAAAGGTGCATGTACTTAATCCTGGCTTGTACCCCACATCTCTATAATAAAATAAAGTTTAAGAAGTGCAATTATTCTGTGACTCATTATTAATTCTCACAATACTTTTATGGAATGGAAGTAGCCTTGTTTCTTGCTACCTTTTTACTTCTTCTTATGAAACTTATCAGTGTTCTCCTCTGAAAATGGGAGTTCATTTGTTCAGTCGTGGGCCAGACATTGTTCTAGGAGCTTATGACAAATAAATAAAGATGACTGTGATCAATGCTCTTGTAGAGTTTATATAAATATAATAAACAATAATAATAATAAAGTAACATGATCTGACTTCCCGTAAAAAAAGATTACCCTGACTGCTGTGTTGAAAATCAATTATAAAGGACAAGAACGGCTACAGAGAAAAAAATTAGTCTGTAGCAATTATCTAGTAGCAGTGGCTGTGACCTAGATGAGGGTGGTAGTGGAGGAATTGCAGGAAAGTGGTTAAATTCTGGAAATATTTTTAAATGTAGAACTAATAATGGTTCCTGATGAACTGAATAACATAAGTAAAGAAAATAATTCAAAAAGAAGTATGGACCTGAGCAACTGGAAAGATGTAATTATCATCAACTGAAATGTGGATGAGGGGTGGGAGTAATATCCTCCAGAGATCATTTATAGACACTTCGAAATGAGAATATCTACAAGAAAGCCCAGCAGAAATGTTGAGTGGGAAACTGAATATACAAGTCTAGAGTTTTACCTGACAGAAGATGTTAATATGGAAATTGACAGCATATAGATAGCAGAATCTATTTGTTTGCTACAATTGTATCAAGTCACACATCCAGAAGGAGAGAGAAACCTTGTTAAAATGGCAAATACACCTGACTTTGTTTTATTCTAGATTCAAAAATCTTGCTTGAAAGAATGAAGGATATCCTAGCAGTCAAATGTAATAATAACTACAGAAATTATTTATTTTTGAGACTTAATGAAAGACAACACAAATAATTTTAAATAACTAAAAATACATTATACACTGAATATTACATACATTAAACCATAATGTTAATTCAAGCACAGATTTCAAAGTTAATGTCAAATTATTTGCAGTGCATTTCTGATGTCAGTTTCTCATTCCTTCTTAGAAAACTTCTAAGAACTGTTATCCAGTTATGCCTTAAAAATTGGGCATACAATTGTATTTCTCCTTGCGTTTTCCAGTTTCTGAAAATCTGCTTCTTTATGTCTCCAGTCTTCTTTTCCCTGGTAATATACACTGGGAACTCTCTTTGCCATATCATGACCTTTACAATTCAGAGATCTCTTGGTTTTTGTCTTGGCATTGGACTCTAGTTTACTTTAATGTAGCAAGTCACAGGATTACTGAGGCGTTTTCCTTTCCTCTAGGGAACTCTGCAAAGTGCTAATGGCCTGATTGCTACTAAAGTTCTATCCTGTATTTCTATAATCTGGCCACTGTGGGTTTTTTTCTTCTTCTCTGACTTTGACCAATTATTTGATTATTTGCTTTTTATTCTTTGACTTCTTCCACAAAGATTTTAAACATGGTTACAATCACGTATATAATTTCAAAAGGATACTGTATAGATATATGCCATAGAGCAGAGCTTTCCAAATGGCATACTATAAATGGTTTCCAGGCATACAAACATGCCAACCTCTTGGCTTTCAGGGAAGTCAGGTGTAGCTGGGGGACCCAACTCTGGGCTTGCTACCTCTGGCCACAAGCAGCCTCCTCTCTTTTCCTCAATATGTGCTATGGTTTTAATGTATCCTAACCAAACTTAATGGCCGATGTGATAGTATTAAGAGGTGGGGACATTAAGAGGTGATTAAAACATTGGGGCTCCTTCCTCATGAATAAGATTAACACCTTTTTTTAAAAAAAGAGGCTTCAGGAAGCATTTGGCCCCTCCTGCCCTCTCACTCTCTGCCATGTGAGGACACAGCATCCCTCCCCTCTGGAAGATGCAGCAAAAAGGCACTGTCTTAGCAGCAGAGAGCACCCTCACCAGACAACCAAACCCGCTCTTGCTGGCATCTTTATTTTGAACTTTCCAGCCTTAATAACAGTGAGAAAATAAATTTCTGTTCTTTATAAATTACTCAGTCTCAGGTATTTGCTGTAACAGCACAAATTAACTAAGTCTGTCACATAAAACAAGCATTTTCTTTTGCAACAAAATTGATGAGAGTTTAGAATGGTAGTACCTTAACAAACTTTCTGTGATAAAATGAATTAGTTCTGGGGATCTCATGTACAGCATGGTGACTATAGTTAATAATACTGTATTGTTTACTAGAAATTTACTAACAAAGTAGATTCACATACACACAAAAAACTATGAATGGTGATGGATGTATTGATGAATTTGATTGTAATTATCAAGGTACGCCTATATCAAATCATCATTTTGTACACCTTGAATATACACATTTTTTTCTTGTTAACTACACCTCAATAAAGCTGGGAAAAACAAGAGCACTCTATAGTAAAACTAAAGTGAGAGTGAGAGATCAAGGGAACCCAAAAAGTTGCTAGAAACAAGACTCCTAGTGTCCAAAGGAAAAAAAAAGAAAAAAAAGGAGTAAGATTTATATTTTTAAAAAGATGTGTTATAATGAAGGAATCATAACCTATGATTTTCTCTGAGAAAACAGATAATTTCTCCATAGCACTTTTATGTAGTAAATATCTTCAACAATGTACCTACAGTAGGTACAATGAATTTTGAATAAATATTTCTATAGTGTCTTTCAGTATAGGCTGATGACACAATGCTGAAATATTATTAAATAAAATTAGTTTTATAATGACTTTAAACTATATAGCTTTAGTGTCCCACTCTTGGCAGTGCTCCTTAACCCAAGAGTAAAATGTGGAAATATCTTAAAGACTTCATTTCCTTTAGGTAATTTTCCATAAATATTATCATGAATAAGTTTTCCTTTTTGAATATCAATTGGTCATCAAAGAATTCAAAGATCATTCCCCAGTGAAAGCATTCAGTGTAGATATTCTGTGTTACATATCTAGTAAACAACTAGGCAGAAAGTAAAGTTAACATTGTCTTATGAAGACTCTAATCAAGACACATATCTGAATTAACGGCCACCTCGCTTGAATGGCCGGGAGATTGCTTACATGCAGTGCCAACATTTTCCTTTTATAACAAATCTGGTTTCAAGCCATCAATGGATGAATAGTCAATCAAAGCTTGATCTATATGCTATGCCTTAAGAACTCTAGTTGGAAAACTTTTAGGCAGAAATAATCTCTCAGAAAAATAGAAAGGCAATTATAATGATTCATTATAAGGATGCTATCTAATTTCAGAACATATATGCATGTATTTTCAAGTTAGGTTTTCTGTGCCCTAGTGTAAATAAATATCTTGTCTTATGGAAATGAACTATTGGATATAAACTAGTTAAATATCACTGACATCTTTCAGGGTGGATGATTTGGATATCAGAGTGCTAATCTTAAACTATCCTTTCTGGCCACAGCATATAGCAAGACTGAATATGGGGGTGTGATAATGAAATCCAATCATCCATTAGTAATTACTCAATATTATCAGTATTATTGAGTGTTCACAACGTACCAAGTTCTGTTCTTATTGCTTTACATATATTAACTCTTCAATACTCACAACTCTTTGAGATAAATGTATTAGTATTTCCATGTTACACATACGGGAACTCAGATACTTGGAGATTATATGTATTTAAGATTACATAATTAGAAAGCAGGAAAGCTGGAATTCTAAACATAGCAACTGGTCCTAAAGTTCTCATTTTCATTATTAATTTACATTTCTCAATATAGAGAATTACCTTTCTAGTCTCACAAGTAGGAAACACTTTTCCATCTTATCTAAGCAGGATTATATCATTAGCATACAATTTTAAAGGCAGAAAAAGAAAAAAAAATCACTAAAAATTACAATCATTTCTCCTTTCTCTGTAGTCTATTCTTGTGTTTTGTTGTTGTGTTTTGGTTTTCTTCTTCTTTATTTTTTTTCTTTTGTAAAAAAGTGCAATTTCCTGACTGGAGTCTAACCTATTTAGTCTTTTCTCTAACAGGGCAAAAATCTGCATACCGAGTCTTCGTAGATCTGTTACATTTTCACTAAATGCAGAAATTCTAGGCAACTAATGTTTAATCAAATTCCATGCTAAAAATTATGTAAGCTATGCCTTAAAAAAATAAATTTGGGGGCAGTGGGGGGGGGAATAAATAAATAAATTCTGCAAGAAACCTTTTAGTAAACTCATGTGAATGAAAACATTATTCAATGGTTTATGATTTTGCAGGTTTTTCTCACATTTGGGTGAAAAGCAAAAGACCGTCCTTGAATTAACTGTCCTTGTCATATAACACTGTCAAAGTCAAAACTGCCATTGTCATTGACTCCTGCTGTCAATGAAGTCTTGGTGTTTTCTAAAAGTTACACTTAGAATTAAAACACTTTGAGTAGGAAATTATTACTTAACAGGATATCTTATCAAGGTTGATGGGGAATTCTGTCACCTGCCCAGTCATTTCCATTCATTCTATCAGAAAAGAGATAACAGCTGAGGTGGAAGAGAAATCACTGATTAAACACTATAAAATGTTTTTCTGACATGCAGAGACTTTTGTTGATTGTTCGGAGACATTTAGAAAAGGTCAGTTTCTCTTTCTGTGAAAACTGTTTTGTGATGTTAAAGGAAGAATCAAGTTACAGTCATAACACATTTTTATGAGAGCCTTTACAGTAAAGAATTACTGTGCTTTTTCATCAGAGACCTTTTTCTCATGTTTGGGTTTTTTTTTTTAATTCCTTTTTCCAGCTCTTCTAGTTTATATTAAGTTTTTATTGTGTAAGAGGGAAAGATGAGTCATATAGGTGACTCTCATCTGAAAAAAATAGATTGGCAAAGACAGAGGAAAAAAAGAAGTATAAGAGAAACGATCACAGAAATTTACTTGCTCTCATGAAAAGTGAGACTAGATCCTGTCTCAGAAGAAAAGGAATTGGAGAGCTGAATATTTCATTTAAGTGGTAGTAGTTTTATTTACAAGGACAGGGAACAACTAATTCACTAATTCACAAGTAATGAGTTTTATTTATTGGTTTTATATTAATTTAATACAATATCTGCTACCTCAATTTTTGCCTTGTTGCAGGCATTTTATTAGGTCCTAGGGATAAAATAATCCATGAAAATTGACCTCTGCCTTCAAATTGCTAACAGCTTAGAGAACAAGTATAATAATTAAATAGTGAGTTTTAATTTCACAGCCATAGATTCAGCTGTGCGACACTGGAATTTTCAAGTCAGCAGTAGAAAATTTATCTAGCCTATTCGAGACACTTCTGGTTTAAAATTTTCTTTAGTGCTACCCTAACAATTAATTCCGAGTCTCTCCCCACTTGTCCTTTCCTTCTGCCTGGTTGTGTATGGTTTTGGAGGAGGCTCAGAACACTACGGCATCCAAGAAGTTGGAGGGTGAGGGAGTGGACACCTGTCCAATCCACAGTAATCACTTGAACTCCCTTGGCCCTGCAGAGGTTTAATGTGTCCTATCTGGTCTTGGCCATTGGCTGCTGAACCCACTGTTTCTAGAATGTGATGATATTTGGGATACTGCGAGGCATCCAGTAATCAGGGCCACAGTTTGTGTTCCACAATGCCTCTTCTGGGTCATTTTCCACCCTCTTTTTCTTCTCATGGTCATGGGGAAATGGCTGGATATTATCCTAGGCCACTGGAGTTTGGGGGACTTGTCTCAAGTCATCTCTCCATTCCCTGGGCCTTGTTACTTTGTTACTTTGCTCTGTGCTGGATATGGGACATTTCTTGTGGTAATCCTCCAAAGTGAGATACAAATCTCTACTCCATGGACTCAAGAAGCCAGTCTCTAGGTTTTAGTCTGACATATACCTGGATCAAGAGAGGTATATGAGGATCCAAAGGTACACCTTCTATTCTGAACTTTCTATTTTATATCTCTCTTTCTTATGAAGTATCTCTTCCAGCCTCTTTACATGATAGTAAACTCATTTTTATGTCAACCAGCATTCATTCACTTTTTGCTAAACTACATAAAAGCCTGACACCTCTAAGCTTTTGAAACTCAGAGCAGAACAATGATTTTCTTTTTCTTTCTTTCCTTTTCTTTTCATTCTTTTTTCTTTCCTTTCTTTTCTTTTCTTCTTTTCTTCCTTCTTTAATTCCTTCTTTCTTTCCTTTCTTCCTCACTTCTTTCCTTCCTTCCTTCCTCACTTCTTTCCTTCCTTCCTTCCTTCCTGCCTTCCTGCTTTCCTTCCTTCCTTCTTCAGTATTGATCCATTATGAGGATAATGTACATAGAAATCCTTCCCTGCTAAGGCTATTAGAAGAAAAAAAAACATGGTAAATGGATCCAACTGATAGCCTGTTATACATATACAACTAGTCTGTTTCTCTGCTAAGTAACTAGCTATGTTTGATATAGCATTTATCCTCTTCCAGCTAATATGTCATGGTCACTTTTATAAAGATCAAAAGAACTATTTATAAATGTGCAAGTTCATAATGGACTCTTCCTCCTTCTGCTTTGGTCAGGCCATGTACTCACAATCCAAAGTGAGTTACTCCCACTTCCACATGATCTACAGCTGATCATTAACATCCAGCTTATGAACTAGGTTGGGGAGTCTTAAACAAATTAGTAGAAAATTGAAATCTTCCTTTGGAGATAATTTTGATGTGCTGTAAGACCCACCAGGTGTAGGACTAGTCCAGAAAAAATCAAGACTACTTGCGTAGCTTCGTTTGAGAAGCACTTACTTTAAAAAACATAAAAAGGCTCTAGTTTAAAGTAAGATGGAGGAAACACATTCCATCCTGGCTCTCCCATTGAATGCAACTAAAAAAAAATTTGGACAGGACACACGGAGTTGTTCAAGAACTGAGGAGTAAAGAGTAACTGGTGGATTGGGGGAAAATTCCAGAATTCAGAGTGTCATTTGACTGGTGGTGAGTTCACAATTTCCCTTTCTTTTGCTCACATCCAGCTGGGACACAGTCAGGCTGAAATTTGCAAGTGGCATCAACATGAAAAGCAAGGGCTAGAGAAGAAGCCCTATAGTTCTGGCTCAAGGAGTAGGAAATTTTCCTATACAAATGTCAAAAAGTCAAGGGTGTTCACTCACCTATTCAATATCACACTATAAGTCCTAGCTGGTGCAATAAGGCAAGACAAAAAAAGTACAACTGTACATATATCACCAAAGGGTCAATTTTACTCTAATTCAAAAAACAAAATAAAGGGCGAAGGGAAGTTGTTGAGAAATTTCTTGTATATTCCCTTTATTTTCTGGTAATAGACAATAGCTTGCCAATAACTTCTAGTCAGGCTGGATTGTCCGACCAGACATGCATTAAATTGTCTAGCCGAGATGTGTCTCTTAATCACACAAGCACATTACTGAAGGTGTTCTCCAAGAATTACAGAAGAACTTCCAAAAAAATTTGTCAGAGTAAGAACTGCCAAAAAGAAAAGAAAGAAAGAAAGAAAGAAAAAAGACTCAGAGAAGTCAGACTCTATTATTCTTGGGAAGCTTAACTGCCAAACCAAACTCTGTCAATTATATGATAACATTCGTGTGGAATTGGGACGATTTCCTTTCATACCAGAAGTGGGCACTTACCTATTGCTGATTTAATACGTCAAACTGAACGTTATTTCTTTTGAGAAACAGAGATCTCAGTTTCACTTGCACAATTCTAATTTCAAAGTTAACTTTACAATTATACAGATTGAAAATCTGGACCTCTTTTTAAGTACATCATGATCAGGTAAACAGAAGATTTGGTAATAAAAAAAAAGAAAACTCACTTTGATTGTATACATGAAGTGGTAAAAATACGTATGTACATAATTTCTCTATATTTCACACAAAGTTTCAACAAAGATATAAATATATATATATTTGTATTTAAAATGAAATTTGCTTTTTAAATGAAAACAATAGCACCCAAGAGAAGTATGTTGTCTCTCAGGAAAATAAAATAAACATAATAAAATGAAATAAAGAACAAGACTATTTCTTAACGGGCAGGTAGAGAACATCCATCTTCACAAAGACAGGGGTTTCAAAAATGATTTGGCTTGGCTGGGTGCCATGGCTCACTCCTATAATACCAGCGCTTTAGAAGGCTGAAGCTGGAGGACTGAAGCTGAGTCAAAAGTTCAAGACCAGCCTGAGAAACAGAGTGAGACCTCATCTCTACCAAAAAAAAAAAAAAAAATAGCCAGGCAAGGTGGCACACACCTGTAGACCCAGTTATTTGGGAAGCTGAGGCAGGAGGATCTCCTGAGCCCAGAAAGTTGAGGCAGCAGTGAGCCATGAGTGTGCTATTGCACTGTAGCCTGAAAGACAGAAAGAGACCCTGACTCAAAAAAAAAAATGGTTTGGGCTTAAGAAGAAATGTCAATGATGATGTAGTAGTATCAGGAGTAGCTCAATGAGTGGAGGACCTTACCCAGTTAATGTGGTTCTTTCTCATAAATGTATTTTAATCTAATTTCAATAACAATCAGTAGTCCAATTTCTATCTATGAGAGGAAAAAAACCATTTCTTAAAAAATAAAAAAATTCTGGCCAGGTGTAGTAGCTTATACCAGAAATCCTAGCAATCTGGGAGGCTGATATGGGAGGATCGCTAAAAGCCAGTAGTTTGAGACCAGCTTGGGAAACACATTGAGACATCATTTCTACAAAAAAATTCAAAATTAAAGTTAAAAAATAATTTTTTTTTAAAAAAGAACACTGTTTACTTTTTTAAAAAGCATTTTATTTAAATATGTGGAGTACAATTCAGGGTTAGGTATACAAATGTTCATTATACAGGTACCCTTGTTGATGGGTATGCCCCCAATCCCCTGGCAGCTTCCCACTACTGCCAATCCTGCTCCTGCCCTCCCCTGGCAGTTTCCCACTACTGCCCATCCCTTTCTTATAGTATTATGATAGTTATTCAAGGTCCGCTTATGAGTGAGAACATGTGATACTCGGTTCTCTGTTTCTGTTGATCACTCAGTATTATAGCCTCTAAGTCCATCTAAGTTGCTGCAAAGTTCATAATTGTGTCCTTCTTTATGGATGCATAATATTCCATCATGTATATGTATCACTTTTTTTTAAATCCAGTCCTCTTTCGATGGGTAGCACGGTTGGTTCCATGTTTCTTACTTTTAAAAATATACAAGTATTTCAGTTCCAGGTAAGATGGAAGAAACAAATTCCATCCTGTCTCTTCCATTAAATGTAGCTTTAAAACCTGAACAGGACATATGGAGTGCTGTTTGAAGCCTGAAAAGTAAAGAGTAGCAGGTGAATTGGGAGAAAATACCAGAATTCAAAGTGTCACTTAACTAGAGGTGAGTTCACACCTATAGTGCAAAATAAGCACACACATCAGACACTCTTGTATTTATTTACAGATGGAACTCTATCTTCCTACAAGTATGAGAGATGGACAGAGACTGCGGCTCTCCCCTTTGGCAGGAGACTCAAACACCTGCAAGACCGTTCATACATTTTAGATAAGAGAAAGCAATTAGGCTCCGACCTTTGTAGTGGAGCTCTCTTAATCCAAATTTACTGCCAGCACACACATATTCAGCAATAGTACTTCTCCCAAACATACCTCCTCCCTCTTATCTTAGATTCATTTTGTGTTTTTAGATTAGCATGTAATCGATTTTATATAGGTATATAGAACAGTGATATATCTGGCAAAAATACTTAATAAAATTGGCTAATGAAATACAAAATTAACAGTTATTAGCACAAGATACTAGTGAATTTCACTTCTTTCCCTAGCTGGCTGACGTTCAGTTCCAAGGCATAGGGGAGATTCTTTCCCTTTTGGAGATTCACTCATCTCCTGTTTTCTCAGGCCCTTCTCATGGAGCCTTCTGTGTGGCTTATGCACCTAAAATACTCTACGTTTACTGTACTCCATCAAAGTATTGTAGGCTTATTCCTTTGATCCTGAGAACAGCTCAGAAGCATATCTCACATTAACCCCCTTCCAGAAATAAATAAGTTGATCCTCAGGGAGGTTGCAGAACTGACCATAGTGTGAGGATTTTGGCCAAGGTCTGTGTAATCCCACACTGCCTGAGTTCAATAGACTCCTATAGACATGGTGACTATACCTCCTGGTATACTCTAGACAGTCCAGATGTATATCTGTTCTCCCAGTATCCCACCTGATTTGACCTTTATCCCTGTCCTTCTTCACTTTCAAAAGTATTACAGTTTTGACAGTAAGAGATGAGCTGGCCCTGCCTTTGAAATGCTGACTGATGTCCCAAAGGGGAAAAAGTGTGTCTTGCTTTCTTCCTCTCTCTCATAACTTTTGATGGATTTTCCTTTATAACTCAGGCAGGACATTAATCCTGTCTTGGGGCTTCCCTTGTAAGCTGGTCCTCTGAGAACTTTTCTCTGTTAGGATTTTGTAATAAAGCTGAGATATGCCCACCAAGAGACTCAATTGTGGGAGTGCTATTATTGAGTATGAAAAGAAAACATAGTTAACAAGGGCTTCCAAAGTCATGTTCCCACTAGGATTTTAAGGTGGCTTTTTTTTTTGACAGAAACTAGGAAGGAAACTTGGACCAACGTTTATTGAATGCCCACAATGCTGCAGCAAGTGCTATGCCAAAACTTTTACATGAATAAATTTTTCATTTTGCCAATGAGAAAACTGAGATTCAAAAGAATTAAGTAACCTTCCCAGGGCCTGAATAAGTATCCTATCCTTCACAGTCTGAATCACACGCCTCACTTATCCCTCCAATATGTTGCCTCCTACTTAAATGTAAATATAATACATTCATGCATTAATATAAAAATGTCACTGAGTGGATTAGATAAGATCTACATTCTCTATATTTTTAAAATTTGTATTTTTTCAAGGCATTTTGAACTATATTCCATTTCTGTATCACACAGTCATGTATTAATATCACATGGGCTTGTGGTAACTGACATATTTATTTCTCATTTTGTTTCTTATACAGAGTTCTCAGTGATGTGCATTGTCAGAGACAACTCTGTCAATTACTGTTTTTTAATAAAGTTATAAAGAAGAACCAAAGTAAAGCTTCCCTATAAAATATAACAACAGCAATGTTTATTCAGCACTAACTTTTGAATTAACCTACAAAGTTTTGGGTTATTTAAAACCAGTTATCTAATGATTTCTTTCAGATCAACATTCTACATATAGAGTCTATGGACTGTTGTATACATTCTCTTAGTACACACAACCATTTCAGCTTGTTGTATATGCTAAGAGAATCTACAAAAAACACTGACTGGAAATAAAGAAATACAAGCCAGAGAGGTCATTGCTAAGGGAATAGATATGAGTAGATTTTAAATATTTTCACCACCAAAAACATAAGTTTGTGGATAATGCATATGTTAATTAGCTTGATTTAGCCATTCCACTATATATATATATATATCAATATGTATATATAAAGCATCATGTAGTACACCATAAATATACACAGTTATGATTTAGCCATTTAAAAAACAGTAAATAATTAAAAACAAATAAATGAAAACAAGCCAGAAAGGTCATCTTGTGGTCAATTGCCCAAATCATTCAATTCCAATTCATTAGCAGGTTGGGCTACTTTACTTCACAGTTTACTGTCACCAGTCTTGAGGCTAATTGTGGCCCTCGGTCCAAAAAAAGGGGGGAGGGGGAATTTTTGTCTTCTTATACTGTGTTTGAGAACACAACTCCCATGTGAATTTGGAGGTTGCCTTCAGTACAACTCCTTCCATTCTTCCTAACCCTATACATACACAAAGGTTCTGCTTCGTGGTCCCTGTGGCACTTCTGTGAATCTGGGGACAGTCCAAGTGAATGACTCAGAATGTTTCAGCAGCCAAAGCCCGGGCACAGAGCATCCCTGGCCCAGCTGCAGAAACAGACTGCAGTTAGCCAAGTTCCCCTGGAATCTATCCTTTACTCCCCCTCCCCCCCTCCCCACACCAATAAATGGAAAGGAAACATAAAGCATCCATATCAGAGCTTGTGACCAAGGGAAATTGTGAATCTAACAGTTTTCCCCTACAACTCATCTGCAATGGAATTACAAATCCCTTGGTCCCAGGTTGGAAATAGAACTTTGGAAGGAGTGCAATGTGGCAAGAAGAACACTGGTCAGAGACTGGGCCCTGATCTTAGTTCTGCCACGAACTTGCTCCAAGACCTTGGGCAAGACACTGCATATCTCAGATGCCTGGAAGTTTCATTGTCAAACAAGGGTAGACGCTCCACTTCCTGAGTTGCTTCCAACTCAGAAATTATAGGATTCTTTAATTTTATAATAAACTACCTACTCTTTGCTAATATACTACTAGTGGCCGCCATCTCATTTTTGCTCATGCATGAACACCAAGCATAGTCATTTGTTGTGTCTGGCCCTTGAGAGTTAGAGTGCTTTTTGAGGACAATGTCTGCCCTGTCCATTTTATGTTACATGCCCTAAGATTAGGCATAATGTCTGACACATAATAGGTACTCAGGAAAAGGAGCCAAGCTCATTCCTGGCTGGCCAATGACTGTAACCAAAGGCCACTTAAGAAGACAGGATGGCACAGTTGATTGTCAGTAGAAGAGTTACTGAAGAACAGGAAGTATTCTGTACTGCATTTCAAATCTTATCCCAATGGCACTGACTCTACCACTCTGAGATCAGCCTTGATTCATCACATAACCATCTCATCAGTGTTACCCACATGGCTATTTGCTTTGTTTTATTCTCAATTTCCTCAACACATAATGTATGGGGATAGGAAGAAGATTCACCTTAATTTGCTAACATTTCAACTTGGAAGCATTTTTTCTGCTGTGTCACTCAAACAGGTTTCACCTTCCAAAAGTAAAAATTGGCCAGAGTCGACATTCTTCATATCCTAGCCTTTCTCTATTATCTAGTACTGTAATGCATTTATTGAGTTCATTAGTTAGTTAATTTGTTAATCAGAAAACTTAATGGAAGAACTAAAATCACAAAGAAAAGAACTTGGGAAAGCAAGAAAAAGTGTTGAATCAATAACTTGGGTGTGTCACGAAATATATTCTGTTCAAATTTGATTACTGCTGCCCAGGCTTCTGATGAAACAACTGTGACAGTCAACATGCCAGATTCCCCAAATTAAACATACTTCCCTATAATTAAATATCACAGCTTCATTGTTCCGATAACAAAAGTGAAATATTTTCCACCATCATAATATCCTTAGCAGATAATGTCATTGGAATAGAATGATGTTACCACATGATAATAGGCTCTCAACGCCAAAGTCAAGTTAGACTGTTTATTTTCAAAGCAGATCATTACATTGACTTCTTTTTCCATTACCAAGTGATTGATGCAGTTTTAAAGGTGACCAACAAAAATTTCACTAAAAAATGATCTAACGATGGGGCTATGTGCTGAATGATTCAAATACCAAGGGAGATGCCGCATATAACAGCACAGAATCCATTTAAAAATTAACCTTTGCCAAACCCTCACCAGCAGTTGGCTCTGCAAAATAAGAGCAGCTGTCAGAGCCTCCAAAGTGCCTCAAAACACAATAAAAGCTTGTGTTGACAAAGTCCATTTTTCGATAACTATGGAATTCCGGAATAGAACACCCACCAACAGAGGAACCTTGTGTACAGCAAACAGACATGGCCAACTTATCTTGACAAGCAGCCTGAAGAAAGGTGGCGCTACAAAGACCAGGCCCTACAAACAGGTTCTGACCGCAAACCAAAGAAAAGCCTTCCCACATGCTTCGGAGACCACAGTTCTCTCAGCCACAGGGGGGATAAAACCCTATCAGTGAGGTCATCTTCAAATACTGAAGACTAACAATGAATACCTTTCTCTGAGTCTCAAAGAATCTACAAAAGGCCTTTCAGTCCGAACATGCAAGTACAAATGACAGCATTATGACATTTCGTCTCTGCTTCGGAGGAAGGCAACAGGACAGGGGTACTATCTCTAAAATAAAGGTACTAGGCGATTCGACTTGAATTGGTCGACTTTCAAAATCAGATGTGGCACTAGAAAAAGACACCACGTTCTGTACACTTTTCATTTTAACAAATATTTAATGAGTAAGGCATTGTGCTAAGGGCTGCTAGAGGTTGAAAAAGAAAACAAAACAAAACCAAAAAAAAAAAAAAAAGTCTTCCCAGATTGTGCTGCCTGCTCACTGTTATTTATTTTCTCTGCATGAAATCACTTGTGCTGGGAGAGTTCCAATTGAGAGTACTTTGTACAGTCAGTGCTTGCAGCCTGCATGAGACGTGTGCCGCACACAATATTTCTGATGATGATGTTAATTGGTGTTGAATATAACTTATTTATAATTCTAGAGGATTATATGTGTGTTAGGAATGCTTGAGGTTTCAAGGGCTTAAGTTGCATGTTAAAGATTAAAAGGGACAGATTTCTTAATTGGACAGTCCAATAAACTGACACTTACTGATCATTGGCAAGTATGGTAGCCATAGTGTCTGAAAGAAAGTATTGGTAAAATATTTAAATGGTAGCTCATTTATGAGAAAAAGCACAGTGGCCCAAAGACCCTCAAACATATTTCAAGAGAGCATTTCTCAATGTCACATATTGCTCTATGAAAGATCTTGTCTATTCAGGGCTAACCAAGAACCTTCAGCCCTGAACGACATAGCATTCCCACCAAATGCATTGCAATGCTTCCATGCCAAGATCCTGTCCAGTGCTCTAGCAACTTCTGCTGCGATATCCTCTGCCAGAATGAGATTCTCCTGTCAGCAAAATTTCTAGTTGTGAGCATGCTTATTTTAGTTTTGAGTTTTCTATAATGACCTATCTGGGCCTCTTGCTCCACAGTTTTTGTGCTACTTTCTTAGTACCCTATACTTCTCTTCAGTAGCAAGTATCCCACTTTTATTGGTTTAATGTGTGTCTTTCTCATTAGACAGTGAGCAGTATGGCCTAATAGTTAACATGTGGTTTGTTCTCTACTGTACTCCCAAGACTTAGCACAGTCCCTGGCACATACTAGGTACTTAATGAATATTTGCTGACTATCTTGATCCTCACATGCAAATCTTTCTTCGAGCTCTGAGACTTGTTTGTGATCAGTGGGGATACTGAATTCTGGCTTAAAACCTATGAAACTCATATAGAAGTCACACTTACTACCAAAGCCAGATTTTATCCTGGGCTAGCTAATAGTAATGCAGCATCTGACTTATTCCTCAGAAAGGAAGCTTTGACCCTGAACCCCAGATTGTGATCTAGAGCTGGAGACATGACTTTCTATTGCCATTTCTCTCTTGGGTGGAGGCTAAAATGGTTTGGGCCACCTGCTGACAACCTTCCCTGGTGGTTCATATTACCTAATTCATATCTGTAGACTCTGCCTATCATTAGATTCTTCTGATACTTTCTCTTGGACTTCCCTGACTCCATATGCATAGCCACTTTCTGTAGCATATCATCATACTCTGGCTAATTTGAACCCTGGTTTAGTCTTGGGCAATCTACCTGTTAGAGGTACCACACAGGTTATATCAAAAGTATTTTTATAATCACTATGTCACTTGTTAAAGATAATAGTTGGAGGTAAACACCCTGGATACTTGTAGGAGGAGGGAGGGAGGGAAGAAAGTGGGGCACGTGGCAACACACTTGGCACCTGGTCCATTATCGGGGAAGAGAGGGCCAGCTAGAAGTCCAAACCACCTGCATACAACTTACTTATGTAGTTAATCCTCACTTTGTACTTCACAACTCAAATCAAATAAAACAAAACAAAACAAAATAAAAAGAACACCTAAATTTATTTGGAAAGATCTTAATACCTTTGTTTTCAAAATTATGCAAAACACACCATTCATTTCATTTGGAATTAGCAACACATTCTCTGTAGTTGTCACTCATTCCTGAGACATTTGGTAAAGTAAAAATACCCAGCCCACATACTGTTTTCAAATATAATCAATATTTACATAATAAGGAATATAACAGGCAATAAAGTAACATGATATTATACCTTGTATATACTGAATTAAACATTTAATTTTAACCTTAATGTTATCTTTTCATATTTGAAGCCCAAAACTGCTTTTTATGGGCCCCTGAGAAGCTCATAGTCCCTAGGCAATATTCTTATAGTATCAAAGGAACAAAATTGCCTTGTCCTAAGAAAGCTTTTTATGCTCATGAGCCAGCACAAAGTTCTACAGCATGACTTTTGACAATCTTCTAAGGAAGACTCAACAAAGCTCTATCCTTTAATGGGCAACTGTGTCACGGGGCATAAATGATGCTCTTCTCTGGGGTTAATGAAATATCCATGCTGTCCTGATTTCTCTACCATTGTTAAACACTGCAGGGTTTTTATAAAGGCTTGGGACCTTGGTTAGTGATTTTCTCAAAGACATGTCTCTTTGCCCATAAAAGCCTCACTCATATACCATTTGGCTAAACAAGTGGTCCTTGAGGCTATGTCATATGTATGCAGAATTCTGCCTTCCTCCAACATAGCTGGTGAAAACCCAGAAATATGTTGTTTTTGCCTCACACAGGACACAGGTCATTTCCTAGCCAGCATCTGTACTGAGTTTTATCGAGCCATTTTTAAAAATTACTACTTTCCCAGCCTCCTTAGACTGGGGTTAAGTAGCTCTTTTTCTAAGGAACCATGCTCATTTTCTCATTCATTCAACAAATAGTCACTGAGCATTACTATGAAAAAATAAGTGAGTGTACAATATGGGTGTGAGTTGGAGAGTCTCAGAAGGGCCTCCTGGAGGTCCCTCAGTCACCCAGCAATGCAAGCCTATGGCAGGCTCAGACAAAGTGCTGGCTCCTGCCTAATGCAGAGCCCAGGACAGACTTTTTCCTGGTAACCAGTCAGGCACACAAGGACAGACATGCCATACCAAATGCAATTAGATGTGGGTCCAAAAATAGATGCTTCTGGTTATAATATTAATTTACTTCAAATTACATATGCATCTCTGAAGTATTACCAAATAATATGTTTCACAGACATTGGAGATGGGAAAACTTCATTAGATCATGCAATTCTCTCCCCTCCTTTTTTTTCTGGTGTCTAAATGATTTCTCCAGTACCCTGTGATTAGTGGGATTTGGTCACAACCAAACTGTCAATTGTTCTGAAAGCACTTACTCAATTATGTTAGCAAGGGACAGGTAAAAATGTGCTATAGCAGAGTCTATGCTTGCTGCTCTTGGGGCTTTATTTCTACCCACTGTGTTAAATCCTACAAATAGAGATTATTTCATGATGTTTCATTAAGTAATATGCTGCTAATGAGTCTTTCTAATCTAAGTCTGCTGAAGACCTGAGCATGATTAATTAATAGTTCATTTTACATCACTGAAAAGCTACTCCTCCATTCCTCTGAGGGGCCATCTGCTCATTTACTGATATGATAGTGAAACACTAGTGAACGGGTCCACCAAAGACTCACAGTTCCTTTGTACCAAACCTGCTGAATTTCCATGCAGCTGGCTGCCATCTTCTTTGGGCAGATGATTGAACAATAGGAACAATTTATTGAGTCTGAGAAACGTAGAAGTTGAGAGTCTGGACTAATGTCCTGGGGCTACTATTTACTATTTGTAGACATACTTAACCTCTCTCTACTTTGCATTTTCACCTAGAGAATAGTGCTAGTAATAGTACAAGCCCAGAGGGATGTTTGTCAAGATCAGATGAATTAGGAAAGTAAGCTGGCACAGAATAAATGCTCAGTAAATAAAATGTGATGGTGAATTGTATGTGTCGATTTGACTGGCCACAAAAGTACTCGGTCAAACATTATTCTGGGTGTTTCTGTAAAGGTCTTTTGAGTGAGATTAACAACTAAATCAGTAGACAGAGTAAAGCAGTTGGCCCTCCCTAATGTTGATGAGCCTCATCCAGTCAGTTGAAGGTCTGAATAAAACAAAAAGAAATACCCTCCCAAGGAAGAGATAATTCTCCCTGTCTATCTTCCTTCAGACTGAAACACTGACTGTTCTGGGCCTCAAGGCTTCCAACCTTTAGACAGGAACTACACCATCTGCTCTCCTAAGTCTTTAGATTACCAGCTTACCCTGTATATCTTGGCAGTGCTCAGCCCTATAATCATGCCAATAAATTCCTTATAATAAATCTCCCTAACGTCAAGTAGGCAGTTGCATATATGAGTTTGTAGCCTGTGGCTGGACACAGAAATTCAGAAGTTATCAGATTATAGTTGGTCTATAAAGCTATGATACTGAATGATACTATAAAAGGGAAATAAAAGGACAAAAAAAGGACCTTAGATCCTTCAACAATAAGAGGTTGGGGAGACACAGAAGAAGAAGTAAACAGGACAAGGAAGGAGCAACAAATGAGGCAGGAAAAAAATGAGGATGGAGTGGTGTCATGGAGGAAGGTATGATCAACTTCTAGCCAGTTTGCTGCTGTCAGGTGAAAAGACTCTGTATGATATTGAAGCAAAGTAATGCAGAGAAACCATGTTGAATCAAATTTGTTTTACTTTCATTCACATACTGATGTCCCCTAAATTACTTTTGGCTAAGCCAATAAATGTTGATTCATTCAACATACATGACAAGAATCACAGTTGCTTTAACAAAGATCTCCATCTAGAAATTTTTCTAAAAAGGAAGCAAAGTAAATGCCAGGTATTTCCCTTGTCTTCTACACTCAAGTTCTCCTTTGCTATACTCAGTATGTTTCTTTCTTGGTCTATGTTTTCACAGGTATCGCCGATTTATCATAATATAACTGGTTGAACTAGCCCAACCACAATCATGTCCATCCCTCCCCAAATGAGTAGAAAACAAAATTATGACTTATTTCTATAACCAAAGATGATGTCTTCAAATTATTTAAAGATAATTTCTAATATTAAAACTTATTGTCATATATATAACTATAATTTGCCAATTTACAATAAAAATAAATTAAAAATAAATAAAATCTAATAAATAAATCTATATGTGCATATATCTATATATGAATATGTATACGTCTGTCTATCTATCTATCTATCTATCTATCTATCTATCTATCTATCTATCTATCTATCTATCTACAGTCATATGCCACATAATGATGTTTTGGTCAATGACAGACCAAGTAACCAAATATGGCCAATGACAAACAGTGATCCCATAAGATTATAATGGAGATGAAAAATTCCTACCACCTAGTGAAGTGTAGCCATCAAACATTAACATGAAGCACATTATTCAGGTGTTTGTGGTGATGCTGGTATAAACAATCCTGCTGTACTGCCAGTCATATAAAAGTTCAGCATACACAATTATGTATAGTATATAATACTTAATAATGATAATAAACTATTGTTACTAGTTTATGTATTTAATATACTTTTCATTGGTATTTTAAAGTGTGTCACTTCACTTAAAAAAAAAAGTTAACTGTAAGACAGCCTCAGGTAAATTTTTCAGGAGGTGTTACAGAAGAAGTCAATGTTATCACAGAAGATGACAGCTCCATGTATGTTATTGCCCTGAAGACCTTCCATTGGGACAAGACATGAAAGTGGAAGATGGTGATAGTGATGATTCTAATCCTGTGTAGGGCTAGGCTAATATGTGTGTTTGTGTCTTGGTTTTTAACAAAGAAGTTTTAAAAAATAAATAAAAATTGTTAAATATAAAAAGGTTATAGAGTAAAGATATAAAGAAAGAAAATATTTTGTACAGCTATGCTGTGTGTTTGTGTTTTAAGTGAAGAATTATTACAAAAAAGTCAAAAAGTTTTTTAAAAAGTTAAAGTTTATAAAGTAAAAAAATCACAGTAAGCTGAAGTTAATTTACTATTGAAAAAAACTTTTAGTAAACATAGTATATCTTAAGCATACAGTGTTTATAAAGTCTATAGCACTGTACACTAAGGTCCTAGGACTTCACATTCACTCACTCCTCACTGACTCACCTAGAGTAATTTCTAGTCCTACAAGCTCCATTCATGATAAATGCCCCATGTAGATTATCAATTTTTTTATCTTTTATATTTTTACTCTACCTGTTCTATGTTTAGGTATACAAATACTTACAATTGTGTTACAAGTGTCTACAGCACTCAGTACAGTAACATGCTATATGGGTTTACAGCCTAGGCACACTGGGCTAGACCATCTAGCCCAGGTGTGTAGTAGGCTATACCATTTAGGTTTGTGTAAGTGCACTCTGTTATATTCACACAATGATGACATCTCCTAACAATGCATTTTTTAGAACATATTCCTGTTGTTAAGTGTCTCATGACTTTGTGTATGTGTATATATAAATATATATTATATAAATATACATATTTTATGCATATATATTTATATATGTAAATAAATATGGTTTGAAGATGGAGGAGGCCACATGAGAAGGAATGTGGGAAAACTTTCAGTTACTAAGAGAAGTCCCTTTCATGAAGGAAATGCCATTTAAGTTGAGCAGGGAATATGAGTAGGATTTCTCCAAATAAAACAATTCAAATTTGTTTTGGAAGAAGGCTGAGATTTCTTTTAGCTTAGATCATATCTGAGTCTTACATTTCCTCTACTTTGGTCCTCCTAAATTGACACATGGCTTCTATTTGGATGCTTCCAGAGAGATAATAGATGTTCCACTAGAGATCCTTGAGAATACTCTCATTCCAGGTACTCTATGGTTATAATCTTCTTATATACTTTTAAAATTTCTTTCCAAAACAAGAATTATATTATGCAGAAGTGGTGCAAAAAGCTAGACTTTTAAGTAAGAAAAGGTATGATTTTACAGAATGTTGTCAGTTATGGGAAGTGATCAAAGCAAGATATTAACACGGTTACAACTGCATTTCCAAAGATCTTTGCAGGAAAATGGATGGGTTCAGGAGAGGAAGAGAGTTGAGATTAGACTCTCAATTAAGGTACAGCTATAGGGATGAAGTGGAAGAACAGACCTAAAAAAGTATTGAAACATAAAATTGGCAGTATCATCAGTTGGTTGATGACTTAATAAAAAGAATCAATAAAAAAATGACTGAAGTTATCTGGTTTGGGAGATAGAATGGACAGTGAAATGTAGACTCAAAAGGAAGAACAAATTTTTAGAACAAAGGTGGCTGGTTTATTTCCATACCTAAGACATTTGAGGCACCTCTATGATGTATGAGTGAAATATTACATCTAGTGACCAGAGAGGTGAAGTATGGAAAGAGAGATTGGGTTGTTATCACCATTAAGGTGACAACTAAAGTCCTACAAATGGGCAGGGTAAACCAGGGAGAGAAGCTAGGGGAGAGAGGTTAACAAAAGATGAAACCATAAACAATACCAACATTTGAAACAGACAGAGGAAGAGAATTGGGAAAGGAAGGAAACTGTAGGAGAAGTAGGAAGAATACCAGGGGATATTGAATGTACATATTTATTCTCCACTATAAGTGTGCACAAGTTAAAAAAAAAACCTGAGAAACATTATTTCTCTTATTTAATCATCCCCACATAATTGAAGATTCCTCCCCACACACACACCCCAGTTTTGAAACAGTATGTAGTGCCATTCACTGGGTTAAGATAAACAGAGACAACTGGTCAACACTCATTTCTCTGTTTTCAGCAGCAAGTCTCTCTTCAGTCACCCACAGTAAAGGAATCTTAAAGCTGTTGCCCTCTCCTGTGAATGTTCAACACCCTGGGTATTAAAGCTACAGATCTGGCAGCTCCAGGTTTTTCCTGCACCTTATTTTTTCTCTTACATACAGTCTTGATTAAACATTCTTTGCCCCCAAGTAAGAAACTCAGTCCTCAAAAATGAATAATTATAATCAAAAAAGGTTTCGATTATAATTAACTTGGTCAGTGATTGCAGTTTCAATGGGTGAATCATGCCATTTTGATAAATGAGATCAACAAAGACAAATGAAGGTAATAAGAGTGGCAGCCAGGGAAAAATCACCATTTAGTTATATTACCCTTTCCAACAACTTTACATTGTTTGTAGCATAAGAAAGGGAGGCGGAAAAAAGTCTTGGAAGGATTATGAATATATTTGGTAATTCTTATTCATCAGCAAAAACTAAATCAAGAAGGGCCTCTGCTTCCTTGATTCAGTTCCAGCACATTCAGTTTCCTCACTTCTAAAATCCTTGGTTTTATGTGCCCGTAACCCCCCATTTCCCCCACACAAAAACACACACCCCCAACATTTCCTCTCTTTCTTCCCTACTTGAATTTTTAGCACCATCACAACCATGGTATATTTTACTTGTGTATCAGTTTAGAATCTATTTTTTCATAACAATGCAAACTTCATGAATGTTGAAGTTATTTTCCCTGCTTTAGAGTTGAATTTCCAGTATGCAGAACAATTACTGACACATAATATATGCTCAATAAGTGTGCTAAAAACTAAATTACTTTTGTCACATCACCATCAAATTTAGTTCTACTGCTATTATACAATATCAAACTAATCTAAGACATAATTATCATTATAAGCAATAATATTAATGATGTGAGGGACGTGTATAGTACAAAAACTTCTAGTAGTGTTTGTATGCAGCTATGTAACCTTGACCAGGTTCATTTATCCCTAAAAGAAGAATGTGGACTTCAATTATCTATAAAAGAAGAATGTGAGTCAAATTGACCTTTACAATCCATTATAGCTCCAGAATCTAAGAATTCTAGGTTTAGGTCAAAGCAATGAAATGCAAGAAGAGAAGAGAAAGGCCAATATTTATGAATGCTTTTTGTAATGGAATGATGGCCTCAAGTGATGGAAGGGGAAGAGGTAAAAGTGAAGAAAGGATGAGATAAGTAAAGGAAGGGAGTGGGTGGTCAACCCTGATAGGCAGAACAGAAATGTGAGCATTCAAGAAAAAACAGTAGATTAAGTGTTTGTGCTTAGGGCAACCATTGTGCACTTCAGCATCAAAGAGTCAAGACATGGGATGTAATCACTCATCTATTAAGTTGCCGAGGAAGGAATCCAGAGTTAGCAACTGCAGGAAGGAGAAGAACTATTCAGGTGCCAATTATCTGTTGGAACACTGGTATGGCCACCAACCACTGAGGACCCTAGGTTTCATGGCTGACTCCAGGATGCTGATAGTTTCTTTGTTCTCAGCTATGGAGGTAGAGAATTGCTGATGGAGCAACTCAGGTACATTCTTGAACTTGAAGAATCCAATGAAATTCTTGTGGCCCCTTTTAGAGAAAATCTCAGAGGATGGCTAATCTATTTCAAGAACATTCTCCTCTGTCTTACCTTTACTCACCATCACAAATAAAATAATTCTTTCTGAATATTTATTTTGTTTACTTGGAATTTTACAAAACCCCAATTTCAAACCAATATGCAGTAAAAACATAGAAATTGGAGGAGTTTTTTTCTTAGAGAAAATTCAACTTTCTTAGCGAGCACATATGTTACCACATTCAAAATGACTCTTGATAAATATTTGGTTTCAAATCCTTCATTTAAAAAAAGGAATTCAACTGACACTATAAAGTCACTGAGATTTTATTAGATTAAAAAATCACTAACATTAAATATAATCAAATAAAAACATAACCATTCTTCTAGCTTGTCTAGTTATCCACAACTGCATTAGGGTTTCCTAATTAAAACCAAAAAGGAAATAAACTCACTTAATTCCACTGGAATGCATTGAACGCAACTACACATTTTGAAAATATAAAACAATGTTATGAGCAAATCTTCTGAATAAATCTGTGCTTTCTTTCATTTGTTTATTTAAACTAAAATTGCTTGGTTTAAATGCTAAAAGCATAAGTATATGCTTAATTGAAAGGAATAAATATGAATTATTTTTTAAAATGATCTAATTAGCTCTACCAATTCATCCAGCTCCTGCTTTTTAGTCAGTACCAGTAGGAAACAATGACTTCCTGGATTTGGAAATTATGTACAGCCCTTAATGAACTTATACTATAATTTTGCTTATTTTTTCTCCCAAATGTAACAACTTTATTCATTTTGTTTAAAATAGAAGTTTGCATATATATTACCTAAGATATTTTAGTGATTTCTATTAATAATTGACAAAAGTATTCCTGGTATGTCTAGAGGGCAAGAAAGAAGGCAGACCTACTGATTTTATTTTCATGAGAACTTTAAGGGAATTATGGTTTAAAAAAAAAAATGATGGGACCTTTTGGGATGAATGTATGGCCCCAGAACTGTCAGGGGATAATGGCTATTTGCTTAGCTTCCCAGGCAGTATACTGTTTGAAAAGAAACTCATCAGAAAGGAAGAAGAGTCAAGACCTTACCTTGGTCCATTAGCTAAGTGTTTATTTATAAAGGTGAATGGTTTTGAGTTCTGTATAAAGTGGTATCATTGAAATTGCAAATCCAAGCTACACAAAGAATGTTGGCCAGGGAAGGAGGAGAAGGAACGGCAATTAAAATATTTATCAAATGAAAAAGCACATTGCTAGAATTGTTGTAGAACACTTAGAACACACTGCTACTCCAACAAAAACATTTTATCCCAAGGGAGGGTAATGTTTGCCCTAGCGCTTTCCCTTCCCCATGAACAGAAGAGAGCGATGGTTTCTAATATTTCACAAGTGAGTGAACTCCTTCAATTAGCACGTTATACAGATATAAGGCTGATGAAAGGAAAGCTACTGTATTAGTTTCCTGGGGCTGCCATAACAAATTACCATACCTGGGTGACTTAAAACAACAAAAATTTATTATGTCACAGTTCTGGAAGCTAGAAGCCAGAAATCCAGGGGTCATCAGGGTTGGTTCCCTGTGGAGGCTCTGAATGGATATCTGTTCCAGATTTCTTTCTCTTCTAGCTGCTGGCGGTTGCGATTCTCTTCTAGCTGCTTGACATTCCTTGGCATATAGACACATCACTCCCATCTCTGCCTCCGTCTCCACATCATGTTCTCCCGAACGTGTCTCCTATATGTCCACATTTCCCTCTTCTTATGTGGATATCAGTAATCAGATTATGATCCATCCTAATTCAGTATGACCGCATCTTAATTTGAATATATCTGCAAAGACCTTATCTCCAGATAAAATCTTATTGACAGGTACCAAGATTTAGTAATTCAACATGTCTTTTTTTGTGGAGGGGAGGGAGAAAACAATTCAACAGCTCCCCTGGTTGAAAGGTCATCTCAGGAAGGATCAAATCCATACCCACTAGGTACCCATTAATCCTGAGGTGTGTTTTAAAGTATTTTTGAGAAATTCTAAAATTCTGCAGAGAGACATTTGAAAGGAGAGAACCATAGTGTTGTTATAACCATATCAGTTTCAGAGACATCTCAAGGCAGCCTCCAGAGTAACTGTGGCTAGAAATAATAATAATATTATGACCAGAAAATGATGATTACAGACTCAGAAGGTAATGAAGAGCTTTTGGTAAAAAAAACATATTCTGACTTATTAAGTCTGGAGTGAAGCAGAAGATCTTCCATTTCTAACAAGTTCCTAGTTGATGCTTGTACTACCAGTCTTTAGGTCAGACTTTGAGCAGCACACATTTAGAAGAAAATGACTGCTCAATATAATAACAAAGTATAATTATAAAAACTGATAAGAAAGAGTCTGGCACACACCCTAATATGATCCAAGGCTGCGGGCTATTTGGAGTCATGGGGGGATACAGACACACACAGATGCACTCACAAACACACATTTACTTGATATCTGAACTGAAAAAGTACATGTGCGAAGTTGGTGAACTGATCTTCTACCACCACCACCTTCCTTTAATAGAAAGATGGGAAAAAGCTAGAAAAGGTTTTGGTTGGCCTGTTTTGTTAATATGAAAGGTTGGGAGTAAATTATATTAAATAAATCACATGAACACTGTGAAAAATCCATTGAATTGAAGGAAAAATATCAAAGTTAATCAGCAAGCCTATGGTCTAAGAAACCCAGCAGAGGCCAGAAATGACCTAGATCTGAAAGCCATGTGGCCACAAATGGAATTAATTGCCTATTTGCCACATTCCATGGAGTGCCAACTTGGCCAAGCAGAATGATGAGGGAGAAAATTAAGCAAGACCTGGCAAAAGTGAAGTGTGCTCCTCAGCTGCTAGGACAAAAGGGCAGATTGAGAGAAGGGAAGGGAAGAGGAGGAAGAAGTTTCAGTACGATGTTCTCAGAATGTCTTAGCCTAAGACAGATTGAAAGTGGGCCCAAGATGCCCCAGAACACCAGGAATCCTTGATGAAGTGGCAACAAAGGATGTCAGGTGAGATTTCTCCTGCCTACCTGCAAGGGCCAAGGAGTAACACACACTCACAAAGTGGCAATTTCTAGTACTACTAACTGTAGAAAACTGTAAATCTGAAGCAGTTAAATTCCTAGAAATCCCTTCAGATGTTAATTAGATGTTAATTAATTTGCTCTGGATCCATCCTGTCAAGTAGGAAGTCCCAGTAGTGGTCATCTGTTTGAATTTTGGCAAAAGAATTTTCTACATCCGGTATTTGGTGATTTTATTGGTTACTCTCCATCAAGTTATCCATTAAAAAAAAGTGACTGCATTTCAACTATGTGAGGATTATTCACAATACAAAATGGTAGTGAAACATGGCATTTGTAAGCACATAATAATTTGAAAAAGTGTCCTATATTTTTCTATAATTATATCTCATTAAATGCTGTTTCTTTTATGAGGGAATTAAAAAAACTCTTGGGATAGGCTGAAAGTGACTATTAGGTACTTGTAAATAATATGTGAACTAAGTATAATATTTATAAATATAAAATGAGAGTATATTATATTTATAAGCATAAAATATATATTTATACATATAAAATCACATAAAAGTATAACTAAAATGTGTTGTGACCCATCACTATAGCCAGATCATCCATTCATCTATTAATTCCTTCAACAAATATTGACTGTATACTGTGTGCCAGGCACTATTTTATGCTGGAGATAAAACGTGAACAAAACAGACAAAAATTTGTGGTTAGTAGAGCTTCCTCCTAACTGCAGGAGATAGATAATAAGCACATAAACAAGTGAATATATTAGGTTCTGTTGTGTACCGTGAAAAATAACATAACAGGATCAAAGGACAATGAGTGACAAGGAGGGTGCTATTTTATGTGGGGGGGGGGATGGGTCAGGAAAGGCCACTCTGATGAGTAAATGAAGAAGCCATAAATATATGGAAGGGGAGTACCCATTCAAAAGCAACTAAAAGATAAAATTCCTAAGGTGGTGGTGAAAGCATGTTGGGTAAGTCTGAGGGACATCAGCCAGTGTGGCTGCAGCAGAGAGAGAGAGGAGAAGGAAGGAGATGAACTCAGAGAAGTAGAGGGGATGGGAGCATATAATACCTGACAGGTCACAGAAAGGACTTTGGAGTTTGCTCTAAAAGAGTTGGAGGGTTTGAACGAAGGACTGACTAGTTCTGACTCATGTTTTAGGGTAACTTGGACTTCTGTGCTGAGAAAAGGATATAATATAGCAAGGGTGAAGGCCAGGAGACTGAGATGGTTAATTGTATGAGTCAACTTTGACTAAGAGAGGCCCAGAGAGCTGGTAAAACATTATTTCTGGGTATGTCTATCTAAGGATGTGTCTGAAAGAGAAGAGCATTTTATTTATTTTTTATTTTTATTTTTATTTTTTAACATATTTTTTCTTATAAAATTGTGGAGTACAGTTAAGGGTTAGGTATACAAATGTGCATTGTTCAGGCACCCTTGTTAATAAGGGGTGTCTTCCCGACCCCAGACAGATTATTAGTCCCACCTCCCTTCCCCTCCGTACCACCCCCATAGTTTCCCACCACTGTCAGTCCTTTTCTTATAGTATTATGATAGATGTTCAAGGTCCACTATATGAGTGAGAACATGTGATACTCAGATCTTTGTTTCTGTGAGAGATCATTCAGTATTATAGACTCTAGTTCCATCCAGGTTCCTGCGAAATTTATGATTTTGTTATTTTTTATGGCTGCATAGTATTCCATTGTGTATATGTACCACATGTTTTTTAATTCAGTCCTCTTTTGATGGACAGCATGGTTGGGTCTAGGTTCTTGCTATTGTGAACAATGCTGCGATAAACACTCGTGTGCAGGTATCTTTTTTATAGAGTGATTTGAGTTCTTCAGGGTATATTCCCAGTAGTGGGATTGCAGGGTCATATGGGAGGTCGATATTTAGAGCTTTTAGGAATCACCATACCACTTTACACAGAAGTTGCACTAGTTTACACTCCAACCAACAGTGTAGTAGTGTTCCCTTTTCACCACATCCTCTCCAGCATCTGTTATTTTTTTTGTTATTGATAATTGCCATTCTGACTGGAGTTAGGTAGTATCTCAGTGTAGTTCTAATTTGCATCTCCCTGATGATTAGTGAGGTTGAACATTTCTTCATGTGTCTGTTGGGCACTCGGATGTCTTCCTTTGAGAAGTGTTTGTTCATATCTTTTGCCCACTTTATAATGGGGTTGTTTGTTTTTTTCTTTTCAACACATTTGAGTTCCTTGTAGATCCAAGATTTTAGGCCTTTGTCAGACCTGGAGTTGGCAAATACTTTTTCCCAGTCTCCCTGCCCTCTTGATGGTGTCTTTGGCTTTGTGGAAGCTTGTCAGTTTAATGAGGTCCCACTTGTCTATCTTATCTCTTATGGCCCGTGCATTTCGGGTATTGCTCAGGAATTGGATGCCAGTTCCAATTTCCATAACGGTGTGTCCTGCATTTTCTAAGGTTCTTATGGTTTGAGGTTTTTAATCAGAAAACTAAGGAAAGAAGATCTGCCCTCAATAATGTGGGCAAACATCATTCAATTCATTGTAAGCTTAGAACAAAAGTCATGTCTCTCTCTTCTTGAGCTGGGACATCTATCTTCTCTTGCCCTCAGACTGAATCAGAGCTCCTGGTTCTCAAACCTTCAGATTCCCAGACTTTCAGCACTCCCCCCTCACCAAGTTAATAGGCCTCTAAACTCAAACCAAATTTTACCACCAGCTTTCCTGATTCTTCAGCTTTCAGGCAGCAGATAATGGAATTTTTTGGCCTTTATGACTGCATGAGCCAATCGCCATAATAAATCTCTCAGATAGATAGATAGATGATAGAAATATAGATAAGCATGCATACATACACAGAGAGATATCCCACTGGTTCCATTTCTCTAGAGAACCCTGATATACAGAGACTATCACAATAGTTTATTTATAAATTTATGGAGTACAAGTGTAATTTTGTTACATGCATAGACTGTATAGTGGTAAAGTCAGAGTTTTTAGCATATTCATCACCCAAATTATGTACATTGTACTCATTAAGTCATTTCTCATCATTCCTCTCCCATCTGAGTTTCCTTTGTCTGTCATTTCACACTCTACGTCCATGTATCACAAAAGTTAAAAGTTAAGGTGGGAGTGGTAGGTCTGGTGAGGAGTGTTTGAATTTGGTATATATTTTTCAGGTAGAATTGGCAGGATTTGTTGATAGACTGATATTAGAGAAAAGATAAGCTAAGGCTAAGTAAGAAATTTTTAGAATGCAGTTGCCAATAATTGAGATAGAAAGTACTACTGGATGAGCAGATTTCTATGGGGGAGGCCAGAGGTCAAGAATTTAAGAGTCATCAGGTCCACTACCAGAAAAAGAGGGTCAGTTGGAAGCCCAAACTTCACCTGCATGCCGCCTACCTATATAGTTAATCTTAATTTGTACCCCACATCACTATGGTAAATTAAAATAAAATAAAAAGAATTTAGGAGTCAGCTAACTGTACATTCTAAATTTTAGATATCCAAGTCATTATTTATGTTTATGATTAAATACAAAAACTATAGATATGAAAACTATATATAGTTTTTTATTTAAAGTATATACAAAATTACCATGTTAGTATATCAAAAAATGGTCATGTCAGAAATTTTATATGGTTCAATCACATAAAAATAAATTCAAGTGTAATTAGCATATAGATGTTGTTTAAAACTATAGGACTTAGATTATATACAAAGTGGGAGTAAACAGAGAAAAGAAGAGATGCCAAAACTGAGCCCTGGGACACTCGAACATTTACAGATCAGAAAGATGAGGAGGAAGCAGAAAAAGGAGCCTTGAAGAAATAACTAGGAATGTAAGAGGAAAATGAGGAGAAAACTGTGTCTTACAAGACAACTGAAGAAAGTGTTTCAAGGAGCAGGGATTAGTCAAGTTTGACAAAAGCTTTTAATGGGTCAACACAAAGACTCAGAAATGACCATACAAATGAAACCAGCTAGGTTTACAAAAGGCCAAGCATTCATAATGCTGAGAGAGAGAGAGAGAGAGAGAGAGAGAGAGAGAGAGAGAGAGAGAGAGAGAGAGAGACAAGTATCTAAAATGTGCTCTAAAAAATAAATTCATTACTAACAATCTCAACCAATTAATTGGTATCCAATTTCTTGTAATTTAGGTTTTCTTTTATTAAAGCTGATATAGTGCATTTCCCAACTACCCTAGCAGGTTTAAATAAATATTTTTATAGGTTACATCTAATGCATAAACACTGAAGAAACATAAAATCTTAAGTTAACAGATGGATGAAACTTCAAGCATCCTGAAGCACATTCTGGTAAGAAATATCAATACCCAGAAAACTGATGTTTAATTTGCCCATTCTCAGGATAAATGCTCAAAAAAAAAAGATTAAAGCAGGATGCACCAGTCATTTGCAACATGTGTGTAGAGATATGTTGCAAGAATTATACACAAGTGGGTAGGTCAGGTAGGCAGATTTTAAATAAGAAAAGAAGAAGGCAAATGCCAAAATTGATAGGCCTAGAAAAATTTTCATTCCATGAACTGATACCATGATGTTTGGTCTCCAACTTTGTGTAACTGAATCTGTAAATTTTCATATCCCTCACACACATGGAAAGAACATTACATCCTTGAAAAAAGAATCATATATTAAGAAAATATAATAATTATAAATACATATGCACCTAATGATACAATTTCAAAATATATAAAATCAAAATTTAAAAAAAAACTAAGCTGTAGTTGGAGATTTTAATCCAGTCATCACAGAAGCTGATAGTTTAAAGCAACCAAAAATAAACAAATACACTAAAAAATTAAATAACTATTAATTATTTTGAACCAATAGGTATAATAGATATACAAAGACATTTACATTCAACAAAAAAAGAAAACATACTTTTAGCACACATGAGTCATTTATAATTAAGACACAAATGAAGCTTCAACACATACCAAGTAATTAATAGCATACAGACTGTCTTCTCTAACAATAATATAATAAAAAATAAATTAAAACCAGATAGCTTTAAAAATCATGTGTATATTATATATAGAATACAAAAAATACAACTAAATAATCTTGGTAAAAAGAGGAAATAGTGTGGAAATTACAATATATTTCAAACTAAATGACAATGAAAACACTAAATATCAAAAGTTGGAACAAAGCTTAAGTTGCATTTGAAAGAAAATTTAGAGTTTCAAATTTATTTAAAATTAGAAATAAAATAACTGAATAAGCATTCAACTATAAATTATAAAAATGGCAACATAATAACTCCAAACAGAAGAAAAAATAAAGATAAGGCCAGAAAGTAATTACATAAAGCTTATTTTTAATAAAGATAGTTAAGAAAACTAAATGGTAATTATTTGAATAGATTAATAAAACAGAAAAGACTCTGGTAATATTGCTTTTAAAAATGTGGAAAAAATTACTAGCAAGAAGCTATCTATAGACGTAATAGAAATTTTTAAAATAATAAAATATTAAAACTATGTGCCAAGATATTTGAAAACCTAGCTTAAATGGATAAATTTCTGGGAAAAATACAATATGCCAAAATAAACCCAAGAAGAAATATAATACTTGAATAGATGAATCACTATTAAAGAACTGAATATGTGAATCAAAAACCCCTTCTCCAAAAATAACCAGACCTTTGTCCCACATGGTTTTGCAGTTGAGGGCTACCAAACTTTCAAGAGCAAATAATCCCTTTCTCAAACAAGTTGTTACAGAAAAAGGGAAGAAAAGAGAAAGCTGCTCAACTCATTTTATAAAGCTAGTGCAATCTGGAGTTCAAAAACAGATAAGCAATAGAGGAATAGAAAACTGAATATTTAAACATGCAAAATATGTAAATAAATTATTAGATAACTGAGTCTATCAATTCATATAAAAATTAATATATCAAGACTCAGTATGCATATTTCAACAATCCAATCCAAGACAGTTCAATATCAGAAACTTATTAAAGCAACTATATTTGATAAATGTCAGTATAGACTCATGACTAAATTCTCAGAAAACCGAGTGAAAGGAACTTCCTTGACTCGATAAAGACTATCTACTAATAACCCACAGTCAACTGCATTGCCTTTAAGAACTGGGACAAAATAAGAATTCCCATTATCTCTGTTACTAAATATCCTTAGTAAGAAAGAGAAGTAAGGGTTATGATGATTGCAAGGGAAGATGCAAGACATTATGTCCAGATGATATGATAATGTTCAGAAAAAAACAAAAACAGAAACGAGCCATTAAACCTATTAAGAAAGTTCATCAAGTATATAAATATACTACCACATTATATAAGTCAAAAAACTATAAAGTGAACCTAATCTAATAAAAAGCAGACACAGTATTTGTGATGAAAAGAAATGTTCAAGCACTTTTAGGTACCAAAAAAGAAAACCTATATAAACATACCATGTTTAAATTTAGTACAATACCAATATTCTTTTTAACATCTTCAGAATTTTTCAGGGGAACTTCACAAACATTTTAAATTTTATAAAGAAGAATAAAATCTCTAAATAGCTATGACTCACCCTATCAGGTGATGATACAAATTAGAAAGAGTAGAGATGGTCTGAAACAGAAAACAGAACAAAAAACTAATGGGGCAAAATAAATAGTCCAAAAGTAAATCTATAAATTATTTTCAAACAAGATATATACAGTAGAAGTTCAGTTTTTTTCTCATCATGTTGAATGCTAGATTTCACAAAAACATCTACAAAATACTTTTTTCATATAAATTTGCATTTATGAAAAAGAGGAGGGATCTGTTGACTCCTGAAAGTGGTGCTTAATTCTGTGCCACAGCTGAGAGAAGCCCTTGGGTGGGAGCAGCAGCAACTAGAAGCTGCTTCACCTGAAGAGCTTGGGCCGCTTGGTCTTGAGTCCCTTACATGCTAATTTGTCCTTGCACATATTCACTTACACAGAAACTCACACACTCCAACTGGCTGTCACCATCTTTCTGTAACATTCAAACACAAAAATCAACTTCAAATGGGTCAAAGACCTAAATGTAAAACCTCAAACTATAAAACCTTAGAAAATACAGGAGACACCATTATGCACATTGGGATAGGCATCCAATTCTTGATCATAACCCCAAAAGCATAAGCTATAAAAGATAAGATAGATAAGTGGGATGCCATCAAATTGCAAAGCTTTTGCACAGTGAAAATAATCATCAAGAGAGCAGAAAACCCACAGAATGGGGGAAAAAATTGCCAACTGTATATTTGACAAAAGCTTAACATCTAGGATCTGTAAGGAACTCAGATGAGCTGAAAGGGGGGGAAAAAGCCCAATTAAAAAGTGGGCAAAAGACATGAATAGCCACTTCCCAAAAGAAGACATAACAACAGCCAACAGACACAAGAAAAAATGCTCAGCCTCACTAGTCATCAAGTAAATGCAAATTAAAACCACATTGAGATACACCTAACTCTAGTAAGAATGGCCATAATTAATAAAACAAAAAACAAATGGTACCCAAGAATTATAAAAAATCAATAAATAAAACAAAACAAAACACAACAGATGCTGGTGAGGATGTGGAGAAAAGGAAACGCTTCTACATTGTTGGTGGAAGTGCAAACTAGTTCAACCTCTATGGTACACAGTGTGGCAATTTTTAAAAGAACTAAAAATTGACCTTCCATTTGACCCAGTAATCCCCCTTCTGGGAATACACTCAGAGAAACTCAAATAATTCTACAAAAAAGATACTTGCACATACATGTTTACTTCAGTACTATAAACAATAGTAAAAACATGGAAGCAACCCTGCTGCCCATTGAAAGTGAACTGAATAAAGAAAATGTGGTATATAGACACGATGGAGTACTATGCAGCCATAAAGAAGGACAAAATTATGGACTTCACAGCAACTTAGATGGATTTAGAGTCCATCATACTCAGTGATCTGTCACAGAAACAAAGAACTGAATACCACATATTCTCACTTATAAGTGAGTCCTGAATATTTATCACAATACTATAAGAGAGGGGTTGGCAGTAGTGGAATACTGCCTGGGGAAGTGAGGGAGGGGCACATAGCATCACTAAGAGTACCTGACCCTAAACCAGGTAATGTGAGGGCCAGTCAGGGGCCCAAATTTCACCTGCACATAAACTACTTATGTACCTTATCCTTACTTGAACTCCACATCTTTGCAATAAAATAAAATTAAATTGAAATAGAAAAAAAAGTGACAGAGGAAAGAATCAATGAACTGGATGATAGAACAATGAAAGTTATTCAATTTAAATAACAACAACAAAGATGGGGGGAAAAAACACCTCAGGGACATGTGGTCTACAAAAACAACAACAACAAAATCTTACATTCATGTCATTAGAGACTACAGATAAAAGTAGAGAGAAGACACAAATAGAAAATTATTCAAAAAATAATGGCTAACACATTCCAAATTTGGCAGAATACCTAAACCTATAGATTCAAGAAGCTAATTGAATTCCAAATATGATAAGCCCAAAGAAATCTACACTAAGACACAAAAATAAAACTTCTATAAATTAAAGACAAAAAATTATTAAAAGCAGAAAAAAAAGAAACCATACTTTATATACAGCTTTATGTACAGAAGGTCCTAACTTATGATGGGTCAACTTAAAAGTTTTTTTTTAACTTTAAAATAGGTTTATAGAGACACAACTCCACTATAAGTCGAGGAGCCCCTTATAACTTACAATATGATTACAGTTTCTACTGAATGCATATTACTTTAGCACCATCATAAAGTTAAAAAAAAAAAAGGGGTAAGTGACAAGTCCAAGACTGGCATGCTATTGCCAGCATTAAATGTATTTTAGACTTTCCATATTTCTTACTTATAATGCTTTATTAAAACATAGTCTTATTGTAAGTTGAAGAGCAGCTGTATAGGAAAAAGGCAATTCAAATAACAGCAGATTTCTCATGGAAACCATGCAAGCTAGAAAAAAGTGGAACAACATTTTTTAAAGTGCAGAAAAACCTGTCAACCCAGATTCCTATACCCAGTGGAAAATATCTTTCAGGAATGAATGAGAATTCAGACAGTCTTAGATGAAAGAAATTCAAGGAAATCTGTCACTAGAAGACTTACCCTAACAAATGGCTAGAAGAAGTACTTTAACAAAAAAAATGTTTTTCAAGGAATCTTAGAACAACAACAACAACAAAGAAACAAGAATATGGTAAACAAAAATATAGGCAAATACAATAGGTTTTCAAAAAATTTCTTCTTGAGTTTTTGAAATTATGCCCAACAAAGCAAAAAGTATGACACTGACAGATGTGGTTCTCAATGTATGTAGAGGAAATATCTAAGACAATTATATTATAAATGGAGGAAAGTAAAGGAACATAAGAGATTTCTACACTTCACTTTAACTAGTCAAATAATGACACTAGTAGACTGTGTCAAGTTAAGTTAGGTAAATATAAAACCTAGAGAACCACTGAAAAAAAGACATGTAAAGACATATCCAAACATACTAGAGGCACATCAAAATGAAATCCTAAAAATTATTCAAGCAACCCATAGGGATGTAGGAAAAAGAAAATAAGAGAGATGGAAAACAGAAAAGTGAAAAGAAAACAAACAGATGTTTCCATGTCAATGAAAGTAACATATGAAGGCATTCAGTCTCTTCCACAGCCTCTGGATCTCATGTCTTAGGTCAGTTTTAATTCATGCGACATTGTACTCTCAGTGGCTATAAACTGGAATGTCTGGTTGCTATACAAATGCAAGAATTTCTGTCAACTTCTAGTCATTGAGCACAGCTCACTAAGGCCAGTTTCATTTATCTCAACCTCCTTTTCCCATAATTAGATAAAACTATGCAGGATCAAACTTCCTCTGGCATATACAATTCAGTGTCTCCTGGACACATCTTAGAAAGTGCTCTTACTAGACTCACTCCATAGTTTGAGGAAGGCCTGGGAAGTATCTTTTTCCCCCCAAATTGTATAGGGATGAAGGGAGTAGATATGCATCAGTTACAGACAAAGTTCTGTGAATTACCTACATAAGTGAAAAAACATATCAACCATCTAGAAAAACTCAGATTCTAAGAATGGTGTTTATAGAATTGAAATTTCCAAAATATTTCATTACAGTAATCTCATTTTTAAAAACTGTAAATGAAAAATGCTGTTAGCACTTACATTACAATTTGGTTGGCAGAAAATGAGTAAAATAACCACTAGTGATGTTCCCATGGTTCCCTGGGATTTGCAGTGATGACAGGCATAAATGCTTGGCTTTGTTGAGGAAGTTGGTAGATGTGATTTGGCAGTTTTACAAAAGCACTTACTACATATGTAGTAACAAGATAATAGTTCAGAACCCCTCTAAAGCATAAGGCCACATTTAAAATCATAATCTCAGCTTGGGTGGTCTACTAAGATTGTCAAACCAATATTTCCTAAGATTTCTCAAAACCAGAGGCTACTTTCTCTTTTGGTCACCTATGATTTGAATAATTGATAACTGTTATTGATATCACTTTTTGGTTATTAACATCATTACATCAATTTTGTTCTTCAAAGATATTATACTAACTTTAAGTACCTATTTGTAACGGCAGATAAAATTCACATTCTTCCCCTCCACAATTTCAAGGTAAAGGCAGATGATTTGAAATTGGATCATTAAATGCCACGTGAAACTATTAAAAATATAAAAGGCTACCTTCATAGCATCATGGAAGGTTCTTAAATAAGATGCAGAAGCACAAATCTATAAAGGAGAAGTTTGATGGAATTAATTTTATCAGATTCAGAGAATATATTTGAATATGACAAAAAATATATTTGAATATGACAAATAATAATATGACAAATAATATTGTCCAAGGGTCTTCTGCAAATCTATAAAAAAAGATGAAAACTCCACTAGTAAGACTGGCAGAAAATACGAATATACAATCCACAGATAGGATGCCTAAGTGCCTGAAATATAAATGAAGAAGTACTCAACCTTATTAGCAATCAGAGAAATGTTAACAGAAATAAAATAGTACTTCTTACACAGAACTTTGGCCAAAATAAATGTTGGGCAGTATCACGTCAGGACTAAAAATTAAGGAAATAAGAATCTTCAAGCAGATGCATATACTGGTAAAGCCATATGAAATAGCAAATTAGAAATAATTACCAAAAAATTGTCTATGTGCTTATTCTGAGCTTAGTGTTTATAACATGAAGCATGTTCATTGTTTCCTTATGCTAGCTGGAAACAAACTAAATATCCATCAATAGAGGAAAAAGATTGAATATGTAAAAATCAAAAGGAATGAACTTGTACTATATAATGACACTGACATATTAAAAACATAATGTTGAGTGAAATAAAGTTACAGAGTATATAAAATAAGACCATTTCTGTGAATTGAAAGCATATACCTAGCAGAATACTATTTATTGCTTATAGAGATATATATGTAAATAAATATATAAAAGATGATCTGGAAGAACTCAGATTAAATACATAAGAATAGGTGTCTATAATGGAGAAAATAAATTTGGAGATGGGAGATATAGGAATAATAAATTTACATGAAGAAATAAAATATAAATGAGAAATAGAGTATAGACTAATAATGGTATAGAGTGAGAAGCATATCAATCTAATTCTATGGATGTACAATTAAAAAGCTGAAAGCAAATAAGGGAGGGAGGATGGAAGATAAAGAACAAATGAAAAAAAATGAATAGCAAGCCGGGCTCGGTGGCTCAGCCTGTAATCCCGCACCTTTGGGAGGCTGAGGTGAGTGGATTGCCTGAGCCCGCGGGTTCGAGACCCGCCTGGGCAGCGAGACCTCATCTTTACAATAAATCAAAAAATCAGCCGGGCGTGGTAGCGCATGCCTGTAATTCCGGTTACTCAGAAGGCTGAGGCGGAAGGATCGCCGGAGCCCAGCAGGTCGAGGCTGCGGTGGCCGGGAGCGGCCACTGCACTCCAGTCTGGGTGACAGAGTGAGACTCCAACTCAAAAAAAAAAAAAAAAAAATGAATAGCTATTGAAGAGTCAGAATTATGCCAAGAGCCAAAAAGAAGAAAAAGAAAATACTAGCTCTATCTTTTAACCAGAGACTACATTCTTTGAAATAAATGTACAGTATCCAATAGAATATTCCACAGAAGGTCTAAAGAAGAACTGGTAAACAACTTAAAGCCAACATTTACTTTTAGGGTGAGAAGGACCTGACACCCCCAGCCATTCTCTCATGCTCCAACCACCGCCCCCTCCCATCACTACATCCATCTTGCCAACCCTGAAAATATGGTGTACTTTTCTGCTTGAGGAAACCTTTTGAAACTCTTTCAATTGGCTTTTTAAATGGATAATGATACATGTAGTGCTAGATTTTAGGCAAGCATTCAAGTTTGATGAATCATGGAGACTTTCTAATTTCAGTCATCAGTAGACTTGGTTAGTGAACTGGTGTGACTGATGTTTTCCCAAGAGGATATTGTCCCACACTATGGAAGCTCCCCTGAATCCTCTATACTTCCAAAAAGAAAATCCAGTTGACTGAATTATCTTATTTCCCTATAGTCAGCTTTCAGTTCATAATAGGAAAAATATTTATGCCATTGTGGTTAAACTTCTGGCAAATACACATATGTACAGAGGGGGGAGAAAAGAGAAGCAAGTGAAAGAAGCTTTGGCTGAAGAGAGATAGAAAAAAGTTGAGTTGGCTTAACTAGGAGTCATGAAGAGACTATATGTAGAAACTTATGATAGCTTATCAACTAGGTTCAGTTCAGACACATTAAGAGTTTTCAAGCCAGCATGGGGTGGTAATCCTCCAAATGAGGAACATTCATGCTATCTTGTTTGGCTTTTGTGAGAGATCAAATGGTGGCCTCTAAATGAGCAGGGCTGAACAAAGCCATAAAGTACTCTTGCCTGTCCTAAACTGTATGATGTTCATATAGTAGGACACCCATGAGGATGAATAATCTGCATGTCTTTTTGGAGGCGGAACACTGCAAACATGAAGTTGTCATTCGCCAACATTTACTTCACAGTCTAGTCCCGATTCCAGGGCTTTTCATTAGAGACTCCAGGACTCTCCTCCACTTACTCTCACATGAGCACACACACACACACACACACACACACACACACACACACACACACACACACAGACACACACACGGAAAGATCAAGGTTACAACCTGGGACCAGTGTGTGCCCTGGATTTTAAGTGCCAGGCGTCCTATGGCTTTAAAGGAGTTAAGAAAGGATGGAGAAAGAAAGGATCTAGGTCTCCATATCTCTGTCTCCTATGCTCTGGGAGACCCCAATTGGCTCTGGCATAGTTTCTGTCACCCTGTGACTTGCATGCACTAGATGATACCTTGAAGAATTTCAGGATATCCCAGAAGTCAGAAAATAAGATGAGGTCTTGCTGTGTTGCCTAGTCTGGCCTGGGACTCCTCTGCTCAAGCAATCCTCCCACCTCATCCTCTGGAGTAGCTGGGTTTAGAGAGAAAGGGTCTCACTCTGTCACCCCAAAAAACTTCTAGCTTCAAGTGATTCTCCTGTCTTGACTGCCCAAAGTGCTGGGATTATAGCTATTGATCACCATGCCCAGGACTAGGGAGATTTCTGGCAAGATGGGGATGGAACAGGCTGGATGGAGACAGTCTATGCAAAAGCAAGTGCCAATAAAGATTCTCTGTGTGAGTGGGTATGTGCTGGTGGGTAAGTGAAAGTTCATCTGAGAAGAGACTCAGGTTCATGTACCCAGTGACTGCGACCCCCCACTTTCCTGAGATTGGAGCCACTGGCACGCAGGATTGTCTGCTGCTCTCCAGGCACTCCTGAGAAAGGGCTGTGGAATACAGCTGATCTGCATCACCACCTGGTGCCTGGCCCACACTATCACCTGTGACAGCAGAGCAGCAGGAGCCCTTGGATCCATGGGGAGAGAGACCAGGTCAGGGAGAGCTGGAGAAGAGCCCCACCACTGTTGAGGAAATGCCGAATGGAGTCATTTTCTCTGTCCCTGGACCAGGCAGAGACCTACATTGTTCCGCCCAGCTCCATCCATCCTCCAAACTGGGAGAGACAGATGCCCCTCCCCCATGCTAGAACTGGCACAAACACATCAGATGTGAGTGGAAGACTTTACAACAGTGGCAGCAAGCCGGGTGACTCCAGATCAGATCTACCATTCTCCCACAGTAGTCCATAGGGACATCTGAGCCACACAGTGAGCAACCCTTTCAGCCTGCACTGAGACCAGAGGGGAAGGGCTGGAGACTAGAGCTGAAAGGAAGTTGAAGTTACAGGAACAGCCTCAGAGCGAGTTTTGTTTTTTTGTTTGCTTGTCTGTTTTGCTTGTTTTTCTTTGTTTGTTTTTTGTTTTAGTTTTTTACTCTTCCCTCTTTCTGTTTTTGATTATGTATTCATACTTGCTTTGTTTCTGTTATTTTATTGATTTTTTTTAATATCCTGTTTGTGTATGGGTATTTTTAAGGAAGAGTACATCAATAGGGGGATTTTTGTCAGTTTGTGTGTTTTTATGATTGTTTTTTTTTATCTTTTCTGTCTTTGTTTGTGTCCCTTTTCATTTGTTAGTTGATATGCATATGTGTTTTCCCTCTTCTTTTTCTCTCTCCACTTTCCTCTCATCCTCTTCCCTCCTTTTTCCATTCTTTTACTTTTTCTTACCCCACTGTGCTTTCAGGGGGCAAATCTATACCCCCACTGCATGGACAGATTGTAAGGCAGTGGGAAGTGGATTCAGGAGGGTCTACACACCTGTCAGTGGATACTGGGTTCTGCAGATAGTTTCTGAATCACAGCTCCCCCTTCAATTAAATCTCAAAACTGCAAAAAGTATAGGCTCCTAACCACAGTCCAACTTCAGAATTGAACAAAGCCAGAGAATCCACATAAGGAAGAATAGGAGATTGAGCAAACAGAAGTAAAAACTACTCCCCCTTGTCCCTGAACAACAGAATTAAAGATGAGGTTTAAAAAGGGGGGGAGGAGGAATCTACACAAATGAAGAAAAACCAAAAGAAGAATGTAGATCTCACACAGACCCTTGGGAGGTCAGCCACTGTGAAAATACAGACTTTGGAATGCAAACAATGAAGAACCCTCAGAATGACTGCTCTTAAACAACAAATCCAGATATCAAGACATTAATACAGAGAATAAATAGAATTGGGAAAGACAAGAGGAAAGAATTAAGGAGTTGATAATTGAGATAACAGCAGTAAATAATACAGTGAATGAAATAAATAACAAACTGATAAGCATGGAAAGCAGAGTTAACAAAGTAGAAGAAAGAATCTCAGAGCTTGAGGACCAAAATATGGAACTTACCTGAACTGTTAAAAACATAGAAGAAAAGCTTTAAAAGACAGAAAAAAATGTCCAAGAGATGCATGATTATTTCAAGAGACTGAACTTAAGATTAATTGGAATCTCTGAGGCAGCGAGACAAAGACCACCCTGGAACAAACATTCCATAAAATTATTCAAGAAATTCCCTCATCTCATCAGTGATGCAACCGTTCAAACACAAGAGATTCAGAGAACCCCTGCAAGACAATAAATGAGAAAACCAACTCCTAGACATGTAGTAATTTGCCTACACAAAGTAGGTGTAAAAGAAAAACTCCTAAAGGCGGCAAGAGAGAAAGGTCAGGCTACCTACCAGGGAAGACAAATTAGAATAGCAGTCTTATCTATAGAAACACTTCAGGCTAGAGAGCTTGGAGCCCAATCTTCAAAGTTCTCAAAGATGAACAATTTCAACCAAAAATTACCTATCCAGCTAAGCAATGCTTCATCAGTGATGGAGAATTAAATTCCTTCCAGACATTAAATCCCTAAGATTTTACACTGCTCCAGACCAGCTCTACAAGAAACACTTAAGAAAGTATTAACACAGAAGAAAGGGGGAAAAAAAAAAGAATGACAAAGCCCTTCCCAAGAATGCAGGAAAAAGATTGAAAACACATATGAATCAACACAAAAATCAAAAGAAATACAACAAAAAAACAATAAGCAGCAACAACAACAAAATCTATAAGATCCTCATGACAGGAATAAATTCTCACATCTCAATAATTAGCCTCAAAGCAAATGGACAAATGCACCACTGAAAAGACATGGAATGGCAAAACAAATAAAATATCATGAGGCAATATATATTGTCTGTAAGAGACTCATCTTACCAGAAAGGACACTCACAGACTCAAAGTAAGAGAATGAGAAACAAAATTCAGGTGAACAAAAGACAAAAGAAAGCAAGAGTCATTATCTTAATATCAGAAAAAATATCCTTTAAGGTATCAAATATTTAAAAAAATACAGAAGGTTACTACATTATGATAAAAGGCTCAATCCATCAATAAGAAATATCCTTCCTAAACATATATGCGCCCAACACAGGAGCACCAATTTTCATAAAGCAGTCTCTAGGTAAGCTTAAAAAAGATATTGACTCTAACACTATCATAACTAGGGACTTAAATACCCACTCACAACCCTAGACAAAAAAGTAACAAAAAATTAACAAGGAGATCTGGAACTTCAACATGACATTTGGCCAAATGGACTTAATTCCTACAGAACACTCAACCAAACAGCCATGGAAAACATATTCTACTCCTCACCACTTGGAATGTACTCTAAGACTGACCACATAGCCATAAATCAAACTTAAACAAATTCTATAAGATTGAAATACTGCCATGCACTTTCTGAGATCTCACTAGAATAAAATAAATATCGATACCAACAAAGTTGCCCCAAAACCCACAAAGAGAAGGACACCAAATAGCATGATGCTAAATAACTCCTGGGTACCATGTCAGAGATTAAAAGATACCTGAAGAAAAGTGAAAATGAAGAAAAATCTTACGAAAACCTCTGGGATGTCATGAAATCAGTACTAAGAGAGGAATTCATATTTCTACGAACACATATGAAGACAATGGAAAGCCTGACAATGTTAACAGCCTAATAAATCACCTAAGTCAGCTAGAAAAGCAAGACCACCAAATTCCTAACTTGAGTATAAGAATCCAAGTCACCAAATTAAAATAAAATCACCAAAATAAAAGCCCAAATTCAGAACATAGAAGACAAAAAGATAATATAAAAATAAGTGAAATAAAAAGTTGGTTCTTTAAAAGATAAAAAAGATTAATGGACCCCTGGCTAGATTTACCAAGAAAAAGAGAGAAAAAGCCCAAACATAATCAGAAATGCAAAAGATCAATTCACAACTGACCCTGAAGAAATACAAAAGATTATCAGAGACTACTATGTACACTTGTATGGAAACAAACTTGAAAATCTAAATGAAATGGAGGACTTTCTGACATCACACAAACTCTCCAGGTTGAAACAAGAAGAAATTGAGACCCTAAATATACCAATATCAATACAGGAACTTGACTGTGTTATAAGAAAACTACCTACAAAAAAAAAAAAAAAAGCCCTGGACCAGATGGCTTTCCAGCAAAATTCTACATAACATATAAGGAGGAACTGATACCAATCCTATTGAAAGTATACCAGGCAATTAAGAAAGATGGAACTCTCCCCAAATCATTTTATGAAACTAACATCACATTGATACACAAACCAGGTAAAAGAAAGAGAACTATAGGTCAATATCCTTGATTAACATTGATGCTAAAATTCTCAACAAGATCCTAGCAAACTGGATCCAACAACACATCTTAAAAATCATCCACCTCTTGCGGAGACTCTCACAGTACCCTAAACAGAGGAAGAAGGAAGGGCAGTAAGGGTTAAAAAACTAACTCCAGGGTACCATGTCAACACCTGGTAATAGGCTCAATAGAAGCCCAAACCTCACTATCACAAAATATACCTGTGTGACAAATGTGCACATGCACGCTTTGATTGTAAAACAAACAAACAAACAAAAAACTAGACTCCATGTTGTGGATAAATGTAAAAAACACAATGCCAAGTGGGGAGAAAAAAAATAAATTGAAGAAGGCTACATATGGAGAAGGATACATATGTACTGCCATTTCTGTAATGTGAAAAACTCACAAAACTATGTATTATGTATACAGCTATCTACCATGTAATATTAGGAATGGCACATATCAGCTTCAGTTGTTACTTGATGGAAGAGAGGAATAAAAAGAAGACTTAAAAAAAAAATTAGCCACCACAACCAAGTAGGCTTCAACCCTGGGATGCAGATCTGGCTCAACATTCTCAAGATCATAAATGTAATTAAGTACATCAATAGATATAAAAACAAAAAACACATGATTATATCATTAGACACAGAAAAAGCCTTTGATAAAATCTAGCACCCCTTCTTGAACATCTAGGCATAGATAGAACAGACATCAAAATAGTAAGGCCATCTATGAGAAACTCACAGCCAGTATTACTGCTAAATAGACAGAAATTGGAACCATTTCCCCTGAAAACTGGAACAAGACAAGGATGCCCACTGTCACCTCTCCTTTTCAACATAGTTTTGGAAGTCCTCACTAGAGCAATCAGACAAGAGAAGGAGATCAGGGGTATCCAAATAGGAAAAGCAGAAGTCATGTTATCCCTCTTTGTATGTGCCATGATTCTATACCTTGAAAACCCAAGAGAATCTGTGAAAAACCTGATAAAGGACTTTAGCAAAGTCTCGGGGTATAAAATAAAATAAAAGGACAGTAGCATTTTTATACAACAACAATAAACAAACATATGTCCAAATAAAAAGCACAATCCCATTCACTACAGTCACACACACAAAAATGAAATACCTCGGCATCTTCCTAACCAGAGATGTGAAAGACCTTTACAATGAAAACTACAAAATACAGTTCAATGAAATCAAAGATGACACAATCAAATGGAAAAATATTCCATGCTCATGGTTTGGAAGAATCAACATTGTTAAGATGTCTATTCTACCCAAGGCAATCTGCAGATTTAACGCAATACCCATTAAATGGTCAGAAGCATTCTTCTCTGACCTGGAAATGACAATACAGGAATTCATGTGGAAACATAGACAACATCAAATAGTCAAAATAATCCTCAGGAAAAAAAAAATGGGAGGTATCACACTCTCAGATTTTAAACTTTATTATAAAGCTACAATAATCAAAACAGCCTGGTAGTGGTACAAGAACAGGCATATAGACCAATGTAACAGGATAGAGATTCCAGAAACAAAAATTCAATTTCTCAAACAACTCATCTTCAACAAAGCCTCCACCACCAACCACTGGGGAGATGAGAACGGTTTCAGTAAATGGTGTTTGGAAAATTGGCTTATCACACGCAGAAGATGAAAACAATACCCCTATTTATCACCATACACAAAAATCAACTTTAAATCGATCAAAGACCTAAACGTAAAACCTCAAACTATAGGATCCTTAGAAAACACAGAAGACACCCTTATGGAAATTGGAACTGGCAACCAATTCCTGACCAAAACCCCAAGTGCCCAAGCCATAAGAGATAATATAGGCAAGTGGGACCTCATGAAACCGACAAGCTTCTGCCAAGCCAAAGAAACCATCAAGAGAGCAGGGAGGCTGGGGAAAAATATTTGCTAACTCTATGTCTGACAAAGATCTAATATCTAGAATCTACAAGGAACTCAAATGTGCTGGGAAAAAAAAAAAAGCCCATTACAAAATGGGCAAAAGATATGAAGAGACACTTCGCAAAAGAAGACATATGACCAGTCAACAGATACATTAAAAAATGCTCAGCCTCACTAGTCATCAAAGAAATGCAAATTAAAACTAAACTGAGATACCACCTAACTCCAGTCAGGATGGCCATAGTCTATAACTCAAAAAACAACAGTTGCTGGAGAGGATTCGGTGAAAAGGGAACACTTCTACACTGTTGGTATAAGTGTAAACTAATACAACCTCTGTGGAAAACAGTTTGTTTTGGCAATTCCTAACATATATATAAAAAAAAAAAAAGGGGAGGTATCACACTCCCAGATTTTAAACTTTATTATAAAGGTACAACTTCCATACAACGCCGCAATTCCCCTACTGGGAATATACCCAGAGGAACGTATATCACCCTATGAAAAAGACACCTGCACACATATGCTTATTGCAGCATTGTTCACCATAGCAAAAACATGAAACCAACCATTCTGCCCATCGAAAGAGGACTAGATTTTAAAAATGTGGTACATACACATGATGGAATATTGTGCAGCCACAAAGAAGGACAAAATTATGAACTTCACAGTAACTTCGATGGACTTAGAGTCTATCATACCGAGTGATCTATCACAGAATGGAAGAACCGAATACCACATGTTTTCACTCATAAGTGGTCCTTGAACAATATACTATACCTTGAACATCATACTATAAGAAAAGAATTGGCAGTAGCGGGAAACTGCCTGGGGTGGGGGGATGTGGGAATGGCAGTAGTGGGAATCTGCTGGGGGATTGGGGGCATCCCTCATCAACAAGGGTACCTGCATAATGAACATTTGTATATCTAATCCTGAATTGTACGCCATGTCTTTAAAATTAAAAAATTTAAAAACCAAAGAAAGGATCTAAAATTTGAGAGGGTCTCCCAACCTAGCTAGTTCCCAAGCTCAACACTATCTCAATGACTCTCACAACTACAACAGCCCTGTGCAGTAGGTTTCATCATTATTATCCCATCAGATCAGATGAGAAACCAAAGCTCAGAGACAAAATGCCATGTTCATGATAAAGCAAGAAGCTGGGGTCGGCGCTTTCACTCAGCCCCTTTCTGATGTCACCTACTGTACTCTTCTTCCTGTAAGATGCTCAAAAGATTTAATACATCCGTTTACACAAAAATAAAATCATTTCTTCAGTAGATGTAAACTTAAATACAGATTTCAAGTCAAGCATCCTTGGCTCCTCCTTTTTTGTGAATTAAAAAAAAAAGATCCAAGTGTCCCTCAGATAGTAGTAGTAATCTTTTTCTTTTATAGACAGGATCTTTCTGTGTGTGTGTGTGTGTGTGTGTGTGTGTGTGTGTGTGTGTGTGTATGTATGTGTGTGTGTGTCACCCAGGCTGGAGTGCAGTGCAGTGGTGTGATCATAGCTCACTGCAGGCTCAAACTCCTGGGATTAGCAATCCTCTCCCTTTAGCCTCCTGAATAGCTGGGACTACAGGCACGAGTGACCATGCCGAGCCGGCAATAATCCTTAACTGACATTTTGCCCACCAATAAAGTAAAAAGGTTGGCCTAGAAAATGTCTAAAGTTTTTCTAGATCTAACCTATTGTCCTTTGCCTCTGTCAACTAGGACTTCTCATGCTTTGTATCTTCCTACTACTAATCTTCATAGGGTAGTTTGGTCAACAGCATGACCTTGCTTTGCTCCCAAACTGAATAAAGCAGCTGCCCACTGCCTTCAACTCCCAAGAAATCTTCTGGTTTAATTTACTTCACAGTTTCTGAAATGTCTCCAACTATTGATTCTTTGGGGTAAGAAGACTCTTCTTAAATTAATGCAAACATTCGAGGGGTAATAAGAAGGCTATTAATTATTCATATTTAAGTGTGAATTAGTTCAGACAATAGGCTGTTCTCTTAAAATTCACTTGAAATTGCTGTGTGAGGAAAGTATGGGTAGCATTATTAGAATGAAAGAGAAACTATTTGGGAATTGTGAAGGTGGGAGCCATCATAACTGAGATTTTATGTATATGGAGAGCAATTAGAACTGCTACTCCTCTAGAATTGGCATGGAAAAGATATCAGTAGATGAAAAGGTAGGGTGATACATAGGTAGAGGGCGAGGTGCAAAGACAGAAGGTACAGTCCCTCTCCATACCAACTCTAACAGTCCAACCATTTAGGTTTCAAGAAGGGGGTAGCAATTTGCAGGGCTATTGTCTGCAAACCAGGACACAATTCCTAACCTCCTCCTGCCCAGGTAAGGGGAAATACTCCACATTCATAGTGTAAGTATGATGCAAGTGTCCCTCAGATAGTAGTGATTCTTTTTTAGACAGGATCTCTATCTCCGTATTTGTCACCCAGGCTGGAGTGCAGTGGTGTGATCATAGCTCACTGTAGGCTCAAACTCCTGGGATTAGCAATCCTCTCCCTTTAGCCCCCTGAATGGCTGGGACTACAGACACAAGTGACCACGCCGAGCCAGCAGTAACCCTTAACTGACAGGATAACTGTCAGAAAACTGTGGCAGTTTGACAAAACAAAAACTGTTTGACAAAACAAAAGAAATTGAAATAAAACTGCAGCATATCTGAAGAAGGTTAGATGTAAGAAGGAATCGTTGATGGCTAGATCTTCACTTCTATAGTTCCATATCTCTATTTTGTGTGGTTGGGTGGAGAGGTTTCTGCTTTATGTATTTTACTGGATGCATACTCTTAACGGGGTCTTTTATATAATTGTGAATTTAGAATTGAGTTTTTGGTGAGAGAGAGACAGAGAGAAGAGGGAGGGAGGGATAGAAAGAGACAGAGAGGAAGAGAGAAAGGAGGGGAGAAAAAGAACGAGAGTGAGCATAGAAGGAAAATGGAAAAGAGATGGAGTGGGTATTTCCCCACCCTACTGAAGTCTTTATAAATCCTTCCAGAGTCTTTGCAAGTGGGTAACAGTTTAATTCTTCCCTTTTCCCTCCCTTTGTTTCCTAAGAAGTAATAGGCAATGGAGAGCTATACGTGTGGAAAGACTGCGCAGGGTGTGTTCATTATCATTCTCCTGTAAGTTTCTAATAAATGTATGTGGTTACACAGGGATGATATAATCAGTTTGTGGGGAGTGCTGCTCTGAATGCATTGCAGTTGGCTGGCTCCCAGCAGTATACTATGCTACCTCTAAGAAGTATCAGACTCCAAACCGCTAGAGGATTTTTAACCCTAGTGAGTTTGTTGGTACAAAGGAAAAGAGCAGGACTTTGCTTCAGAATGTTTGGGTTTTTTTGCTTTTGGTAGCACTTGTTCCCTACACAGAGATCAAATTGCCTTGCACATAGGATAATATTGATAAAAACAATATCCTAGCTATTTTTTTTTCTCAAAACTAAATAAGTAAAGTTATTTTAGAGTAGTAAGAAGAATGCTTGCAATATTTGGGGAGAAAATGCTAGAAAATTTAGACCTCGATTCTTTTGACAGCCAGCAGCAAATCCACCTACAATTTCCATTTCATATTCAAAGGAAGCCCTATAGTTTGCTTTCTAGGTGCAGAGATCAAGTAACCGTGAAACTTTATTACTGAAGAAAAGGTCCAGGACAGCTGTTCACATGCTTGTAACAGAGTTTGGAAATACCTTATTACTAACAGTTGGTCTGGGGCCTCCTTGGAATCCAATGCTTCATGTTTTTGCTGGAATGTAATAGCTCTGTCATGAGTCCAACTTTGCTTTTGTCTTCTGCCTGCTTTTTCAGTCATCCACACAGGAGCAGTGTTTGTCTGCAGGATCTGGAAATGAGGGATACAGCGGAAAGCAGATAATTTGGGGGATGGACAATAGGAGCAACCCACCGGATAAGGTCCAAACAGAATCTTCCAGTCTCTGCTCCTAGGATTCAGTTGGGTGGGGGCCTTGTAGCTTGTGCAGGGTCAAGCCCTTAGAAGGCACTCTTCCAGGAAATCTGGGTCTCACATATAAGAACAAAACCTCAGGACACTCTGTCTTCATTGCTAAAAATCTCCTTTACTTTTCATGTTTCACCAGAGTGGTCTTCTTAGCCTCATTTATGCCTCATCCTCTGTTGAAGAAGCAGTTCTCGTCATGCAATTATTACATTTACTTACCTGTAGATTCCTGTGAGATGCAAACTCTTCCAATTCATACTGAATTACAATGAGTTGAACAATAGTTGTGATTCCTATAAAAGAATACAGAGAGGTGAGGCACAGAATTAGTTAATTATGGAAAACAGAGTCCAAAGAACCTCTCATGGCCCTCCAACTGGCATAAAAAAACTTTCAGTAAACACAGACTAAGCCTTATATGTTTCAGAGTTAATGAAGTAAAGTAGCATTTCTACTACTCATTCCAAGATGAAAATAACACCCTAGTAACAGTTGCAGATACACAAACCCCAGACTTCCATGGAGCCTTGAGCCATGCTTATGGAAGCTTGGCTAAACTTGATGGAATAAAAACATTATATCTTTATATTCAAAGATGTCATCTATAGACTTCCAGAAATATCAGCCATGATTCACAAAAATAGTTAACAAAGCATCTGCAGAATCCTAGGCTTAGGGTCATATATTTGAATCACTAAAGTATAATGAATAAACTAATAAAACCTACAGAAATCATACAACATATTCAGCACTGTGGGTCAGGGAGAAAAAGAATCAACAATATATTCTATGCCTTTACCTAGTTAAAGAGTCAAGGGCTTCTATTTAATGTCTACAAAGGATACTATACCTGTGTAGAAGAGACCATATATACTATAAAAAGAAGGTCAATAGTGTGGTAAGTTTTCCAAGAAAATAGAAAGAAACTAAGCCAAGCCTTGAAACAAACAGAAGAGGCTGTATTATCAGTGAGAGGAAAAATAAAGGCAACACAGGCAAAAATAAATTGAATTCAATCATTCAGAAAGTATGTATTGAGCACCATTATGGCCAAGCACTGTGAGTAGGAAGGGAGACCAATGCATTCAGAGTAGCACTCCCTGCAAACTGACTTTTTAGTCCTAAGTGTTTGTCAGAGGAATCTAACGCTTAATTCTTTCTTGATGACTTTCGCACTTAAGCATGGAACTCTAATTTAAAACTATGCTTTCTGTACCATTATTTTAGTGTGCAAAAAAATAAAGAGTCAAAATGCTGGTTATTAAATTCAATTGCAAAAATAAGATTTTCAAACTGAATTTTTAAGAAACCCAAGATTCCATGGACACATTTCCCAGCTTCTGTGAATGTTTGACTAGAATTAATTTTATGACTATAATTTAAATAATTTTAAAAGAAATAGTAAAAGAAAATTGTAAAGGAAATTCACGGCTTTAATACCAGATTTTAAAACATCAGAGGCCAGGAATCCTAAACTTGGTAAACTAAATTATATCCAAGGCAGAATTCTTTCATAGGAGATTTTTTCAAGGAAGAGGCTTTCACTGAATGACAATTTGTTCTATAGAATCATTATAGTAGTAGCTAACATTTATATAATGTTTACTGAGTGCAAGAGGCTTGAGTAAAGAATTTTATACGAGATGATTTAATGCTCACAAAAACTCTTTGAAATATACACTATTAGCTTAATTTTGTGATGGGGTAAATGAAGCTTAAGGGAGAACAGACAATGGTCCTAAGTAAATAGTGAAGTCAGGATGGGCACTTAGAGATCCTGACAGCAGAAGCCAAGCCCTTAGCCACGATTCCAGATTGCCTTAAGATATATAATGATAGAATTTAACAAATTGGCACAGACGATCATAAATTTATGAGTATCATAAATTCTTGCAGTCAGTGGTAATAGAACAATATATTCCACCCACCCTAATTGTCTACACATACCTAGATTGGCTAAATGAAAAACATTGGTGCTTTTCACATAACAAATAACTTTTTATTCTCAGAGATGTTCAGAGTACTTTGCTCCCATACATAATGCATAATTATGAAGAAAGTAAAGGAATTATTTTAAGATACAATTATTCATTCTTTAACTAAACACTATGCTATTTATGTACAAGTTTTTTTTTTCTTATTGTTGAAAATAATGAGCCATTTTGAGATTATATCTACATGTAAGATCTCCAGTAAGGAAGACCCTTGAAATAATAACAATGTGGAAATTAAATTTTAAAAAACAAAATAGGCCCATGTCTTTTAGACTGCCTAAGCTAATGAAAATGCCTTGATTTTAGTCCAGCCATGATATATCACCGGCAGCTCCAGAATTAGTTTACCTTTTTCCTCAGAAGCTTTAGTTTATCACCTTCTGCAATCCACTGTCTAGAGAGTAAAAAATGCAAACTGCATTTCATATTCCTTACACCTCAAGTTTATCTTCTCCATTTAGATGATGTGATACTCCGCCAAAATTGCAGGATTTAAATGCATTCAACAGCCTGGGTTCAAGTAGCTAATTTTCTGTAAGAAACTTTTGGGGTTTTATTTATTTATTTATTTATTTATTATTATTTTTTTAACATCAGACATCAGCAGGACACCATTAAATAAGCATAAACTGTTAAGGAAAATTTTCAGATTTCAGTGACATCATTTTTATGCTTCACTTAGGAGGTTTTGTTTATTTTTTGAAAATCATTTTATTCTTATTCTGATAGCTAATCACATGGTTTTAAGTACTTAGCCATAGTCTAAAAGGAACAATATTTATTAAATGTCTTATTCACATAAAAGTAGATATTTAAAGTATTTATGTGTCTATGAATAAAATTCCTTTGTTTTCTTACCTTGAAAAGGTGATAAGGTATAACTGACAGTCCTAGTTTTCATTTACTTTGAGTTCCACAAACCTTTCAGAAACCAGAAACATCAAAATGTAATCTTTGAATTATTAACCTATAGTAAACATAAAGCAAATAAAAGTGAAGCCATTGTAGGATTTGGAATTTATATTCTCTAAAGACCAAACAAAACTCAAAATTACATGAATCTAGCTTTAGGACTGGTGGTGGTGTTTTAACTTTAACATAAAGTCATCACACTGGGGCCAATGCCTATTAAATGCAATAGCCATTTCTTTCTTGTACTCTCCTCTTTGCTCTTTCTGTTTCCTGATACCTCATCTGACAGTTGATTTCAGATCTCTTCTCCTGAAAAGAATTCCCCTTAGTACATGGTACTTACCCAAGAAAACCAGACCTACCATGTGTTTCCTATGCTTTGTACTAGATAAATTACAGTCCTTAGGTTCAAATGAGAAAGTTGCAAGCTTTTAGCAAAACGATTTTCCCTTTCAAATTCATTTCAAAAAATAAAAATAATATAATGCTAAAGAGAAATGGTGCTTTAACACTCAATGAGCAAGAAAATTCAGATCTAGTTAGGGTGAGACAAAGTCCTCTATCTCTTCTCCCACCAATGTATCCCACATGCAGGTGGCATTTATGAGAAATGGGCAGCAAAGAAGGTTAAATAAAGTTCCATCTTTCTACCCAAAAGACCAACAATGGGTATATCAGGAAACTGTGAAGTGCTGGGGACAGGAAGAAGCTTGGAAAAGTAACCCCAAAAAATTATTTATAGACTTCAATCCCCCCCTCAAGTTGCAGATGCCAGGATTGGATTTTGAACAGTATAACAAAAACTGTGAGAACTGAATAAAAGATAGGTACCAGAATGACTCTTGAGTGGTATATACATTGAACAGATCAGAACAGTACTGCAAAGGATTTGGAAATGAAGGTGACATAGAAGCCACTATCCATGTAAGGTTGGACAGAACTTGTGAGCTAAATCCAGGTGGTTCAACTGCCTACTAAAACAAAAACATTCTCCATAGAATTTACACAAAATCCAAGAGTCTCATACTGTTACATTCAAAATATCCAGGATACAATCTAAAACTATTTGGCATATAAAGAGCTAGGAAATCTCAACCTGTATGGGAAAAGACAACTAACAGACACCAACACAGAAATGACAGATACTGAAATTATCTGAAAAAGAATTTACAGCAGATATTATAAAAATGCTCCAACAAATAAAGGACAGCACTCTAGAAATCAAAGAAAAAATTAAAATTCTCAGCAAAAAAGAGAAGATATTGGGGGAAAAATAACAGAACTTTAATATACCAAAAGATCTAGTACTTGCACCAAAGAAGAAGAGAAACAGTTCAGTGCTAAAAAAAAAAAAAAAAAATGTAAAGACATAATGGCTGTAACTTCCAAAATATGATAAAGTACATAGATGTACAGATTCAAGAAGTTCAGTGAACTCCAAATAAGAGAAACGCAAAGAAATTCATGCTTAGACACATCAAATTGACACTGCTAAAAATTAAAACCAAAAAAAATTTGAAAGTCATCAGAGTAAATGATATATCATTTTTATAAGAAAACAATTCAAGTTAATCAGAAACTATGGAGGTACATGCAAGTTGAACATTTCTTACATAACTAAAAAAAAAAAAAATTGTGAACCCAGGACCCTACAATGTAAACAGTGAATACAGATCAGGAGTAAGGGTGAAAAGAAAGAGAGAGAGAGAGAGAGAGAGAGAGAGAAAGTCTCTCTCAGTAGAAGAAAAACTAAGAGAATATATTGTCAGCAGATCTGTTCTGAAATAATTGATAAATAATATTTACTGACATAAAGTAAAATGATAGCAAACAGAATCTGGAACATCAGGAATAAGAGAAGAGCAATAGAAAGGATAAATATCTGTGTAAATATATATTATTCTCTGTAAATATTATTCTTTCCACTCATGATTTTTAGATTATTATCATAGGCAGTCTTTGAAAATGATTCCAAATATGATTCCTCTTTCCTGGTATTTAGGCCCTTGTGTAATCCACTCTCCTTGAGTATGGGCTAAACCTAGTAACCTGATTCTAACAACTACAAGTTGAACATCTCTAATCTGAAAATTCAAAATCTGAAATGCTCCAAAATTCAAAATTTTAAGTGCTGACATGATACCACAAATGGGAAATTCCACACTTGGTCTCATGTGATGGGGCACAGTCAAAATTTTGTGTCATAAACAAAATTATTTACAATATTGTGTAAAATCACCTTTAAGCTATTCATATAAGAGGTATATGAAACATAAAGGAATTTTGTGTGTAGACTTGGGTCCCGTCACCATATCTCATTATGATATATAAATATTAAAAAATACAAAAAATTTTCACATCTGAAACACTTCCTGTCCCAAACATTTTGATAAGGGATGGTCAACTTGCAGAATATGACAAAATGTGGGAACACAACTAAGTTACCATGATTGCAACCCATGTCCAGGGGTGATGGCACATGCCTGCAATCCCAGCCACTTGTGAGGCCGAGGAAACAGGACTGCTTGAGCCCAGCTATAGACCAGCTATAGACCAGCTGCTTGAGCCCAGCTATAGACCAGCTCAGGCAACATAGGGAGACTCTGTCTCAAATTAAAAAACAAACAAACAAACAAAAAGGTTTCAACCCCATCTTTTTTATCCAGCTGTATAATTTTACATTTACAATAACAGTGTATGAGGGTTCCAGTTATGTCACATCCTTGTCAGCACTTGAACTTGTCAACATTTAAAATTTTAGCCATTTTCATTCTTGTGTATCTCATTTTTTATTTTATTTTTTTCAATAAGGAAAATTTATTCATTCTCATATTTTTTATTTTATTTTATTTTAAAGGTGTGGAGTACAATTCAGGATTAGGTATACAAATGGTCATTGTGCAGGTAAAATTTGAGCCTCACTTTTGTCACCACTTCACCTGGTTTGAGCAGGTACCCTTATTGATGAGGTGTGCCACCCCTCTCCCCTGGCAGTTTTCCACTACTGCCAATTCCTTTCTTACAGCATTATGATAATTGTTCAGGGTCTGCATATGAGGAAGAACATGTGGTACTTAGTTTTTTGCTTCTGTGATAGGTCACTCAGTATCACAGACTCTAAGTTCATCCAAGATGCTGCAAAGTTCATACTTTTGTCCTTTTTATGGCTGCATAAGATTTCATCATGTACATGTACCACATGTTTTTCCAGTCCTTTTTTGATGGGCAGCATGTTGCTTCCATGTTTTTGTTAATTTGAATAACGCTGTAATAAAAATGCATGTGCAGGTAGCTTTCTGATAGAGTGATTTGAGTTCCTCGGGGTAGATTCCCAGAAGGGAATTGCTGGGTTGGATGGAAGGTTGATTTTTAGATCTTTTAGGAATTGTCAAACTTTTCCACAGAAGTTGTACTAGTTTACCCTCCCACCAACAGTGTAGAAGTATTCCATTTTCCTCAAATTCTCTCCATCATCTGTTATTTTTTGAGTTATTGATGATGGCCGTCCTGACTGGAGCTAGGTGGTATCTTGGTGTGGCTTTAATTTGCATTTCTTTAATGATTAGTGAGGCTGAGCATTTTTTCATGTGTTTGTTGGCTGCTTGTATGTCTTCATTTGAGAAGCATCTAATCATATCTTTTGCCAACTTTGTAATAGGGCTGTGTGTTTTTTCCTTTTTGGCATGTTTGAGTTCCTTATAGATCCTGTATGTTAGGCCTTTGTCACATATACAATTGTCAAATATTTTTTTCCCATTCTGTGGGCTGTCTCCCCACTCTCTTGATGGTTTCTTTAGCTTTGCAGAAGCTTTTCAGCTTGATGAGATCCCACTTGTCTATCTTATCTCTTATAGTATGCGTATTGGGGGTTTTGATCAGGAATTGGTTGCCAGTTCCAATTTCCATAAGGGTGTCTCCTGCATTTTCTAAGATTCTTATAGTTTGAAGTTTTACAATTAGGTCCTTGATGCATTCAGAGTTGTTTTCTGTGTATGGTATAGGTAGTGGTCTTGTTTTAATTTTCTGCATATGGTCAGCCAGTTTTCCCAGCTCCATTTACTGAATAAGTTCACCTTTCCCCAGTGGTTGTTCGTGGAGGCTTTGTTGAACATGAGTTAGTTGAGAAATTGGGTTTTGGCTCCAAAATCTCTATCCTGTTCCATTGTTCTATGTGCTGTTCTTGTACCAATACCAGGCTGTTTTGATTATTGTAGACTTATAATAAAGTTTAAAGTCTGGAAGTGTGATACCTCCCACTTTGTTTCTTTTGCTAAGGATTATTTTGGTTATTCGGTTGTTTATGTTTCTATATGAATTTCAGTATTGTTTTTTCCAGGTCTGAGAAGAATGATACTGGTAATTTAATGGGTATTGCTTTAAATCTGTAGATTGCCTTGGGTATGATGGACATCTTAACAATGTTGACTCTTCCTATCCATGAGCATGGAATATTTTTCCATTTGATTGTGTTTTCTTGGATTTCTTTGAGCAGTGTTTTGTAGTTTTTGTTTTAAAGGTCTTTCATTTTTTTGGTTAGGGAGATGCCAAAGTAGTGTGTGTGTGTGTGTGTGTGTGTGTGTGTGTGTGTGTGTGTGTGTATTGTGGATGGGATTGTGTTTTTTTGGAGGGGTTCTGATTGTTTATTTTTGGTGTACAAGAATGCAACTCTCTTTTGCACATTTATTTTATATCCTGAGACTTTGCCAAAGTCCTTTATCAGTGCAAGGGAGTTTTTGATAGATTCTCTTGGGTTTTCAAGGTATAGGATCATGTCATCTGCAAAGAGTGATAACTTAACTTCCTCTTTTCCTATTTGGATGCCACTGATCTTCTCTTCTTGTCTAACTGCTCTAGCTAGGACTTCCAACACTATGCTGAACAGAAAGGGTGAGAGTCCTTGTCTTGTTTCAGTTTTCAGGGTGAGAGTCCTTGTCTTGTTTCAGTTTTCAGGGGAAATCATTCCAATTTCTGTCTGTTTAGCAAGATGTTGGCTGTGGGTTTCTCATAAATTACTCTACTATCTTGAGGTATGTTCAATCTATGCCTAGGTATTCAAGAGCTTTTATCAAGAAGGGATGCTGGATTTTATTGAAAGCTTTTTCTGTGCCTAATGATATAATCATGTGGTTCTTGTTTTTACATCTGTTGATGTATTTAATTATGTTTATGGTCTTGTGGATAGTGAGACAGCCCTGCATCCTGGGGATGAAGCCTGCTTGGTCATGGTGGATGATTTTTGAGATGTGTTGTTGGATCCAGTTTGCTAGAATCTCTTGAAAATTTTTGCATCTATGTTCATCAAGGATACTGGCCTGTAATTCTCTTTCTTTTTGGATCTTCACCTATTTGGGTATCAATGTGATGTTAACTTCATAAAATGAGTTGGTAAGAGTTCCATCTTTCTCAATTGCCTGGAGTACTTTCAATTGGATTGGTATCAGCTCTTCCTTACATGTTTTGTAGAATTCTGCCGGAAAGACATCTGGTCCAGGGCCTTTTTTTTTTTTTTTTTTTTTCTTTTTGTAGGTAATTTTCTTATGACAAAGTCAATTACCTGGATTGTTACTGGTCTATTTAGGGTCTCAATTTCTTCTTGTTTCAACCTGGGGAGGTTGTGTGATGTCAGAAAATCCTCTATTTAGGTTTTCAAGTTTGTCTCCATACAAATGTATATAGTAATCTCTGATAACCTTTTGTATTTCTTCAGGGTCAGTTGTGACTTTATCTTTTGTATTTTTGATTGTGTTTATTTGGGCACTTTCTCTCTTTTTCTTGGTCAGTCTGGCTAATGTCCATCAATCTTGCTTATCCTTTTAAGAATCAGCTTTTTGTTTTGTTGTTTTTTTCTATTATGTTTTTGTCTTGTATGTCCCATATTTGGTTGGTTTTTTTGTGTGTGTGATCTGGATTCTTCTGCTGAAGTTACAGTTTTTGTGGTCTTGCTTTTCCAGCTCTCTTAGGTGATGTTAAGTTGTTAACTAATGATCTTTCCATTTTCTTCATATGTGTTTGTAGAGATATGAATTCCCTTCTTAGTACTGTTTTTGTGGCATCCCAAAAACTTTGGTAGATGTTCTTCATTTTCATTTGTTTCCAAAAATCTTTTAATTTCTGTTTTGAATTCTGTGTTGACCCAGGAGTTGTTCAGCATCATGCTGTTTAGTATCCACATCTTTGTGGGTTTGGGGGGGAACTTTGTTGGTGTTGATATTTATTTTTATTACACTGAGGTCTGAGAAGGTGCATGGCAGTATTTCAATCTTATGAACTTTATTTATGCTTGATTTCTGACTGAGGATGTGGTCTATCTTAGAGTATGTTCTATGTGGTGATGAGTAGAATGTATATTTCCTGGTTGTTGGTAGAGTGTTCTGGAGGTATTTGTAAGTCCATTAGGTCAAGCATCATATTGAGGTTCCGGATCTCCTTGTTGATTTTTTGTCTTGATGATCTAGGGGTGTGAATGGGGTATTTAAGTCCCTAGCTATGATAGTGTTAGAGTCAATATCTTTTTTAAAGTTTACCTAGAAACTGCTTTATGAAAGTTGGTGCTCTTATGATAGGTGTATATATGTTTAGGTTGGGTATTTCTTGTTGATGGGTTGAAACTTTTATCATTATGTAGTGGCTTTCCATATCTTTCTAAAGTTTTGATAGCTTAAATGGTATTTTGTCTGATATTAGGATCATGACTCCTTTCTTTTGTGTTCCCTTCACCTGAAATTTTGTTTCCCATCCTCTTTTAGTCTGTGAGTGTCCATTCTAGTGAGATGTCTCCTGGAGACAACGTATTGTTGTGTCATGATTTTTATTCAATCTGCCATTCTATGTCTTTTCAGTGGTGCATTTAGTTCATTCACATCCAGGCTAATTATTGAGATGTGAGAGTTTATCCTTGACACGTGGTTCTTATAGAGTTTGTTGTGGTTTTTGTTTGTTTGTTGTCTTTCTTTTGATCTTGGGGTTGATTTATGTGTGTTTTCAATCTTTTTCCTGTATTTTTGGGAAGGATGTAGCCATTCTTTTTTTTCTTTCTTCTGTGTTTAATACTTTTTAAAGTGTTTCTTATAGAGTTCATCTGGAGATAGTGTAAGCTCTTGGGGATTGAATGTCTGGGAAGGATTTTAATTCTCCATCACTGATTAAGCTTAGCTTAACTGGGTAGGAAATTCTTGGTTGAAACTGTTTACCTTTGAGAACTTTGTAAATTGGATTCCAGTCTCTTCTAGCCTGTAGTTTTTCTGTAGATAAGTCTACTGCTATTCTAACTGGTCTTTCCAGGTAGGTAGTCTGCCCTTTCTGCCTTTAGGACTTTTTCTTTTATTCCTCCTGTGTGTAAGCGAATTACTATGTGTCCTGAAGTTGGTCTTCTCATTTGATGTCTTGCAGGGGTTCTCTGAATCTCTTGTGTTTGAATTGTCACACCTCTGATGAGATAAGGGAAGTTTTCTTAGATAATTTCATGGAATGTTTGTTCCAGTGTGGTCTCTGCCCTGCTAGCTGCCTCAGGGATTCCAATTAATATTATGTTTGTCCTCTTGATTTAATTGCTCATCTCTTGGAAGCTTTGTTCTGTCTTTTTAAGCTTATTTTCTATGTGTTTAACAGTTTGAGTTCATTCCATATTTTGGTCATCATGTTTTGAGATTCTTTCTTCTGCTTGGTTAATTCTGCTTTCCATGCTTATTAGTTTGTTATTTATTTTGTTAACTATATTATTGATTGCCATCATCTCGGTTATCAACGCTTTCATTCTTTTCTCTTGTCCCTCCTCACTTCTATTTATTCTCCCTATAAATATCTTGATATCTGGGTTTGTCGTTTGAGCCTACTCATTCTGGGGACTCTTCATTATTTGAGTTTTGAAGTCCATATTCTCAGTTTCTGTCTTCCCAGGGTTCTATATGGAACCAGTGTTCTTCCATTGGTTCTTCTTCATTTGTGAAGGTTTTCCTCCCTCTTCTTTCCCCCTTGTTTAATTCTGTTGTTCAGTGATAGGGGGCGATAGCTTTCACTTCTGTTTGCTCAGTCCCTTATTCTTCCTTAGGAAGCCCCTCTGGATTTGTTCAATTTTGAAGCTGGACTGGGATTGGGGGTCTGTGCTTTTTATAGTTTTGAGATTTGATTAAGTGGGGGGGGATGTGGTTCTGAAGCTATCTGCAGATTCCAGTATCCACTGACAAGTGTCTGGGCCCTCTGCAACTCACTTCCCACTGCCCTACAATCTGTCCATGAGATGGGGTGTATGTTTGTCCTATGAAAGCAAAATGAGGTAAGAAAAAGGAAAAGAATGGGAAAAGCAAGGACAGAGATGAAAGAAAGGTGAAGAGAGAGAGAAAAGAAGAGGAAAAATAGACAGGCACATTAATCAACTCATCTGCTGCCGCTGCCTACTCTCCCACTCAGATCAGAGATGTGTCTGTGCCTGGTGCAGTATGGGGGAGAGGTGCCTGTTTCTTGGTGTCTGATGGTCAATCCCAGAGGGGTGTGGAGATAGCCTTTGGGTCTCAGGTTGAAGGCTGTTATTTTGATTTTAAAAGAAAGATACAAGTTACAGTTGCTCTAGAAAAGTTTGTTGGTATCTTATAAAATACACACTTGCAATGTGGTCTAGTAATTCTACTCCTGGCTGTTTACTCTAGAAAAAGGTAACTTTTGTTCACACAAAAGTGTATGGTATTTCTATTCATAATTGCCAGTACTTAGAAACAACTGCTTTCCTTGACCAGGTGACTAGGCAAACAAGTTGTGGTACATTTATATAATGAAATATTAGTCATAAATAAAAAGAATAAATTATTTATATATGTAATGACTTGGATAAATTTCAAAGCTACTATTCTCAATTTTTAAAAAGTCAGTCTCAAAAAATTACATACTCTGTGATTCCATTTTTAAAAAATTTTTGTTCTTAATTATAGTGGGTACATAATAGTTTTATATATTTATGGGGCAAATGGGATATTTTGATACAGGCATACAATATGTAGTTATCAAATCAGAACAATGGCGGTATCCATCACCCCAAGCCTTTATCATTTCTTCATGTTAGGAATAGTCTAATTCCACTCTTTTTAAGGTTTGTTTTTAGAAAGCAGGATTTATTTTGATGACAGAAAAGCTCCCACTGTGGGAGGGGACCCCAGGGGGTTGCCCTGTTATTTTTAAATGTACAACAAATTGTTAACTATCCTATTGTCATACCAAATTCTAGATCTCATTCACATTGTATTTTTTTTTTACCCATTAGCCATCTCCACTTTATCCTCCCCTTCCTGCTACCTCTCTCAGCCTCTATCAACCATCATTCCACTGTCTATCTCCATGAGCTCAATTTTTTTAGGTCCCCCATATAAGTGAGAGCATGTAATATTTGTCCTTTTGTACCTAGCTTATTTCACTTACCATAATACCCTCCAGTTTCATCCATGTTGTTGCAAGTTTCACCCATGTTGTTGCAAATGACAGGATTTTGTTCTTGTATATGGCTGAATATTATTTCATTGTATATGTATACTCCACTTTCTTTATTCATTCATCTGTTGATGGATACTTGCATTGCTTCCATAACTTGACAACTGTGAATCATGCACAATATATATGGTCATGCAGACATCTCTTTGATATACTGATTTCCTTTCTTTTTGGATATATATACAGCAGTGGGATTCTCAGATCATATGGTAGTTCTATTTTTAGGTTTTTTGAGGAAACTCCATACGGTTCTCCACAGTGGCTGTGGAAGTCTCAAAAAGATAAAAGTGACAGAGAACAGACCCACAGTTATAAAAAGTTAGGATTCTTGGGATGACAAAAAGGTCCTGTATTCTGGTTGCAGTGGCAGTTAAAGCATAGTTATTTTAACACACATGAATTAAAATTTATAGACATGCATACAAAATGAAAGTCAATATTACCGTATATTGTTATAAAATACAATTTTTAAAAATTAAAAACAAAATTATGGTCTTTGTCTCAAAAAGTTTATAAGCAAGTATATGTTGTAGAGTATAACAAATAACATGCTTTCCAAAAGTTGGTACTCAAAAACTTATCAAGGGGAAACACATTATATGTGCCTTTAACTCAAACAAAATTTATTCTCCCTCTGCTAATAAAAAGACTGTTTATGTTATTCTTCTTTGTATTAGGGATGTTCCTCTAGACACCACTCCCTTCACATCCTTTAACATAGGCATTGGTCTCCATTACCACCAAGGAAAGAGAAAAACCATCAGAAATACAAAGAGAAATAATTTAAGTATTAGTTGGGAAACATTAAGAACTCAAGCTTTGACAATAAGGAAACACTGGGGGTAATTTAGCTAAACTAGATTTTCACCTCACCCACCTAGAGTACCCATCACTACCACTCCTGTTCCCTCTCTGTCCCTCCCCAATTAAGAAGATTCCTTTGCATTAGCCAAGAGTAGCTCCATATTCCACTTCCTAATCTGTAGATGGAAGAATCAGGCTACTTTTGTAATAGTTATGAAGATTTCTCCTTGGGTTTAATTTGGTTCTTTCTTTTTTGTTAGGATACAAGAAAGAAGTTGCCCTAAAATAATGGAAAAATGTTTCTTGTTCTAAATAGAGAGAGAGAGAAAGAGAAAGAGAGAGAGAAAACTAATTGTTTTTCATCAGTTCCAAAAGCCTAACTAAATTACTCAGGAGGTTTTTTTGTTTGGTAGGTAGGTTGGTTGATATTTTTCTATATGTTGTTTCAATTCCTCAATTCCTGCTTATTCTTCTAAACTGAAATTTGGTTCTGCCTTCATCGCCTCACCAAAAGAACTCTTGCTAAGGTAACAAATTCAATTCATGTTACAAAATCTATAGACATATTTCAGTTCTCATCTACTACTACATGTGTTAGTCATCTCTTCTTTTGAAATACTTTCTTACCAGAGTCACTTGGTTTTGCTCCTCTACCTCTGACCATGCCTGTATTTCCTTTGCAGATTCATCCTCATCCAAGAGTTCTGTAATGCTTTCTACCAAGTTGGTACTCAAAACTAATCTAGGGGAAACACATTGTACACACCTTCAACCCAAACAAAATTATTTATTCTCACTCTCCTAATAAAGAGATTGTTTATACTGTTTTTTGCAATAGGGATCTTCCTTTTCTAATCCCCAGTTCCTTCATACCCTTTAAAATAGGCATTGGTCTCAGTGAACCTTACAGAACTAAGACTTCTGTAAGGTTCTTAAGGTTCTGTGAGTTAACCTCACCACTCATACCCAGTCCATCACAAAGTCTTATTGATTTACCTCTAACTCAGATCTATTGACTTTTGACTCTTTATTACTACCAGTCTTACTTTAACAATAATTAGTTTTTACTTGGACTACTCCAAAAGCTTCCTAACCCATCTCCCTAAATTTGTCTTTCTGGCCTTTGTCTAATCTGTTCTCTGCACTATAGTCAGCATGATTTTTTTCAAAATGCCAATGTAATTATTTCCAGTTCACTATTTCCAGCTGTCTCATGCCATCAAAATGAGCCCAAGATTGTCAATGAACACAAACTTACCTAGGTGACTGTGACTGCATGTACATGTAGGTGTGAGTACAAGAGTGATGGGACTATATGAGTAAGTTTTAGAAGGCATCTGATTGTGTATACCAAATTATGTTTTGAAGTCCCTTAAAAAGTTTCCAGGCTTGTTCACTATTTGAAATCATCTGTGCCTTTTCACAGGAAATGTCATTGGTATGGTAGAAATTTAACCACTTTCCATTCTTATTTTTATTTTTTTACAGTACACAGAAGTAATGAATTTCAGAAAACTTTGTATTTTGAGAGCAGCATGGTAGAGCAAGAAGAGCTTGAATTAGAGAGTCAGAGAGATGTAGATTTAAATTATAGCCCTGCAATTTATTATCATTGTTATTATTATTAGTAGTAGTAATAGTAGTATTTTAGCTTCAGCTTCTTATTTTAAAATGAGGATATCTCATAAATTTCTTTTGAGAATTTGATGAGTTCTATGCAAAGACTCTAGCATATCATTTAACACAAAGCAGGTAACCAGTGAATGTTTTTCCTTCGAACCTAAAGGGTTGGTGCCAGAAATATTCTATGCCAAAGAAAACACCAAGATGATCTGCAAATTTTTCCATACCATAACTTTTCTTCACAAACATTTGGAGGTGAATGTGGACTGAAAATTATATTTTTGTTGCTTCTTTATAGTTAACATATAATTGAACACGTATTTGCTAAGCTTCATGTTATACAATTTACCTTTATTGTTTAATCACTATAAATTCTCTATGATGTATTATACTATCCCATTTTACAGCTAAAAACTGCCAGAGCTTGAAGTTTGAACACAGGCCAATTGACTCCAGAGCTTGTAATTTTATCTATAGGATTCTGATCTCTCTCACTGAGAGACTCAATCCTGAAAACTCAGAGGATAAATGCTGCCTTTGATCATCTAAGTTTCAACATGGACCTATAGAACACTTTACTTCATTTTGCTAAAATCCAGAGCCAGTAAACTTGACCACATGAACTTTTTTTGCATGAAGCAATTTCACTTCACTACATTGCATGGCAATTATAAGCTTAGTGACCCAAAATGCATTTTATTCTTCCATGTTTGATATTACCCAAATAATCCATCTGATATTATACCATTTCACACTTCTTTCTGACAGTATTAAATACCAATACCCTAAAGTATTATTCATGCAGTGTTAAACATAGGAATTTGGCAAGAAGAAAGAATTTTAATTGTAGTCTTTATAAAATCAAGGATAGTTTAGGGACCTGATTTTGACAGCACCATGAAGAAAATATGTAAACCTCTATCTTTGACAAAACTGAATAGATTTTCAAACAAACTATCTCTGAAAAGGAAGTTTGAGCTCCAGAGAATATTCAACATGTATAGGGGCTGTGCACCCGGAATAGTTATGCAACATGATATGCACTAAGTTCATATATAGGGAGACATTTATTTTTCCCCAAGGCTGACTAAGGGTGGAAATCTATCCCATCAGGGAACTCTATGGCAGTACCCAAAGAAAAACACATGTCTGTCTGACAGCTCACAAAGAAATCCATAGGAAAATATGAGATATGTGTCTGGAACATTAGTTTACAAATCTGACTGCAGTTCATATTATTGGTAAAGGTTTTTATTCAAGAACCAATATGAAAACTATAGGGTACCTATAGTTAAATAGAGTCACTGTTTTGCTTTGCTGATTCTTGCTAACCCTGACTTGAGTTCTGTGAAATCTAATAAATATGGTTGGAAACTAGTAATGTCTTGCGTAAGTGTATCCTAGTAAAGTAATCTGAGGGCAATGATTTTGCTAGCTGACAAGTTTCAACTTTCTTTTAACTATATTATCATTTGAAATAGCAAAGATGAACTAAAACATACTTAATAAGCTTGTTTGACACCGAATGTATAGTAAGTGCTCAGTAAAACTGAGTCAACTGATCAACATTTCTTGGAGAGCTAATGATGTTTTTAAAAAGGTAGAGCTTAGTTAATAAACTTCTCTGTTTCTCTGCTTTATATTTTCAAATGATCAGCTTACTTTCATCTCTAAAACAACCTAAAGCTAATGTATCATCAAATCAGTTTTCAAAAAGACAATTAAGAACACAATAAAATGTCAAGACTGACAGACTTTAAAGAAAAGAGTCATCATTTTTTTAAAAAAATCAGTTATAGCCAGGCTCGGTGGCTCAGCCTGTAATCCCAGCACTCCTGGAGGTTGAGGTGAATGGATTGCCTGAGTCCGCAGGTTTGAAACCAGCCTGGGCAACTAGGCGAGATCTCATCTCTACAATAAAAAAAATTTTTTTTAATGAAAAAATTAGCAGGGCGTGGCAGCATGAGCCTGTAGTTCCGGCTACTTGGAAGGCTGAAGTGGAAAGATCGCCAGAGCCCAGTAGTTCAACGCTGTGGTGGCCATGAGTGTACCACTGCACTCCAGCCTGGACAATGGACTGAGACTCCAACTCCAAAAAAAAAATATTAGTTACAATAAAACTTTTTAATTAAATAAGTTCCTTTGTATATAACTTTGAAATAATTAGAGATTGTGATGAAAATTAAATAGAGCTGCTTAATTCAATTCCTACATAATAGAGAGATCCAGTTTCACAAGGTAAAAAATGTAACCTTGCATTGATGTGACAGACACATCCTAAGGTGATCCCCAGTGAGTTGTGTATGTGTATAATCCTTTCTCCTATGTGGTGGGAGGAACCTGTGACTTACTTCTAACAAACAGAATATGACAAATACTCCCTTGATTTGGTTACTGTTATCAAAGGTAATGGGGTAAAATTCTCATGATTGCATTACATTAGTGTATCAGTTTTCTAACTTGGTTAACAAAGTTTCACAGACTTCCCCCTTAAAACAACAGGAATTTATTCCCTCACAGTTCTGGAGGCACAAAGTCTGAAATCAAGGTAGCTGTAGGGCCATGCTCTCTCAAGGTTGTAGGGAAGGAATTCTTCCTTGCCTCTTCTAGCTTCTGGTGGTTGCCACTAAGTGTTCTTGGCTTGTATCAGCCAAACTCTAATCTCTGCTTCCATTGCCATCTGGTCATCTTCCATGTGTCTGTATGTATCTGTTTTCTCTTCTTTTTTTTTTTTGAGTTAGAGTCTCACTCTGTCACCCAGACTGGAGTGCAGTGGCCGCTCCCGGCCACCGCAGCCTCGACCTGCTGGGCTCCGGCGATCCTTCCGCCTCAGCCTTCCGAGTAGCCGGAATTACAGGCATGCGCTACCACACCCGGCTGATTTTTTGATTTATTGTGGAGATGAGGTCTCGCTGCCCAGGCGGGTCTCGAACCCGCGGGCTCAGGCAATCCGCTCACCTCAGCCTCCCAAAGGCGCGGGATTACAGGCTGAGCCACTGAGCCCGGCTGTTTCCTCTTCTTATAGGGACAACCATCATTGGATCAGGCCTAACCTACTCCAAAGATCCTATTTCCAAATACAGCCACATTGTGAGGTTCCAGGTAGACATTAATTTGGGGAGACACTATTTAATGCAGGACGATTATATAAGACTCTCTCTTAGCAGACAGAAGGGAGAGAGTATCCCTTACTGAGTTTGAAAAAGTAAGCATCTAGGTTTTAACAGAGTTTGTGAGGGGACCACATAGCAAGAAAGTGCAGGCAGTCTCGAAGAGCTGAATACTGTCTGCTCCTGGATGACAGCCAAGAAGAAAATGGAGACCTCCACTCTTCAACCACAGGGAAATTATTATTTATTTATTCATTAATTTTAGATTCAGGGGGTGCATGTGAAGGTTTGTTACATGGATATATTGTGTAATGCTGAGGTCTGACTTCTAGTGAACCTACCATCTAAATAGTGAATATAGCACCCAATAGATAGTTTTCCAACTTTCACCCTTCTCCCACTCTCCCTTCTTTGGAGTCTACTGTTTCTATTATTTCTGTCTTCTCTATGTATACCCAATGTTTAGCTCCCATTTAAAAATGAGAACATGTCGTATTTTATTTTTTGTTTCTGAATTATTTTGCATATGATAATGGCCTCCAGTTTCATCCATGTTGCCGGAAAGGACATAATTTGATAGTTTTGTATAGCTGCTTAGTATTCCATCATGTATATATACCAATTTTCTTTATCCAATCAACTGTGATGGTCACTTAGCTTGATTCCAACGTTCTGCCATTGTGAACAGTACTGTAGTGGAATTGCTGGATTGAGTGGTAGTTATATTTTTAGTTCTTTAAGAAATCACCATACTGCTTTCCATACAGTTTGGATTAATTTACATTCCCACCAACAATGTATAAGCATTCAACTAAGGGAAACAAATTCTACCAAAAACCTAGGCTTGGAAAAGCCAAATCTCAGCCCACTGGATCCTTGATTGCAGCTTTGTGAGACCCTGAGTACAGGACACAGTTAAACCATGCTTGGTTTAACTACTGGCCCATGGAAACCATGAGCTAACAAAGGTGTAATGTTTTAAGGTGCAAAATCCATGGTAATTTGTTAATATAATTGGTATAGTATTTTTAAAGTTTCATTTGCTATACCTCATTTATACTTTCAAAAGCCAAATCCAATAGTAATTCTTCAGCTCTGAGTTATGTATACCTCTGCATTTCCATGTATTCACATGGATTATTGAAAATGACCTATAAAACTTGAGAATGCTTAGTAAATTTATAGAATTATCACAGAGGTAGTAAGTAGAAGAGGCAAACACAGATATCCTGGGATTCAGTACAACATTTTTTCAATATTATAGATCCTCATCAACTCACTGGGTTACTTTGAGATCCCTAAAGCAAAATTACAGAAAAGTTAAAAATAAATCACTGCCTAATGCAAAATTATAGAAAAGTTAAAAATAAACCACTGACTTTCAGAAAATGCATGTAAGTTATATAGCTTAATAAATGTCAATATTCAGAATTAGCACTAGGTTCCAGAAAAGTGCAGGTCACATTTTATTTACCAACTAAATATTTGATAAATAAAAATTAGTATGCTTTCAAATGTAATCACCATTATAAAGCATAAAATATCTAAAGGCAGCACAGTCTTATGGGCAAAAGCCAAGGCAGTGAAGTCAGACCCACCTTAGTTTGAATGCCAGCTCTAACATTTATTCACTTATAAACTTGGGGGTTTTCCTGACACCCTCAGCTGCTGGTTTCCTCCTCTTCAAGATGAAGGTGATAACAATAAGCTCCCATTGGTGTGTTTAGGTTCAAACAAAATGATAGATATAAAATGCCTAGTACTTACCGGTTGCTCAAAAAATGTTAGTCTACTTCCATGTGCTGATGAGTTTGTTTTTAAATGAAGAACAGTCTTTCCACTATTCAGATGTTTCCCTGAACTATAATCCTTGTTAGGGGCATTTAAGACCAATCTGCTTTTAATTCTATGCTAAGTGACATTTCCTTGAAAATAATTTTCTTTTTTAAGGATTCACTCTTCCCTGGTTCCAACAACTTATCTTTTATCCCCTCCACAGGCTCAGGAGGAAAAACAAAAGAGGCCAGGGAGGAAAAAAATTTCATGTTACTGGACCTGAATTTATTGACACTTAAGAACCACCCCCTGCGCCCCCCTCCCTACACAAAGCCAGCAGCTTGAAGATTCTTAAATTAATCATTGATTGGGAGTTTACATAATTTAGAGGTAGTAATCCAAAACCTGATTCAAATTAGATGAGAGCAGAAAAGTGATGTGGAAGTAGTTACTATTAAACTAGAATTCTTCTGATTGCACTATTTATCAGGTAGTATTTCAGATAATTAAATAGAACTATGAGTAACATGAAAGATTATAGTTATAGTTCATTTTTGCATGGCTCTGCTGAGACTTAGAAATTATGTACAGGCAGAGTTGGAAAAATTCCATCATAGACCATACTGAATTAGGCAACAGCTGGTAAAGAAGGTTTCATTTATAGGTACTGTCCTGACAGCTGGAGAAAAATGATATGTGGTTCTTACTAAATGTCACATTAAAAATTAGCAGTAAAATAATTACAAGTTAATTAGAAATTTACTGTATTGATTTCAAAAGCTAAAACAATTCTTTTTGGAGCCATTTTAAAGCCACTGTAAAGGTCTTTAATATCTGCTCAGGAAAATTTATTTTCTAGCAGGTGTGCCTTAAAGCTAAAAAAGTAGACATGGCTTAAAATCAATTCCATGAGTTTCAAGCACTTCCACATGTTTTAAAAAAGAGTCATTTCTATGTTGCTTGAAACCCAGAAAAGGTCATGGCAGAGGAAGCTACGAAAACTTTAATCCTGCAAATCTCATGACACATGGCATGATGCAATGGGGTTTGAAGTCAGAAGGTTTGGGTTCAACCCTCTGCTCTGCAAATCACTAACTAGGGAGGTTCAGGGTAGAATTCATACCTTATTTATTTATTTATTTATTTATTTTCATTTTAAATATGTGGGGTACAATTCAGGGTCAGGTACACTTTCAAACTTTAGTTTCCTTATTCAACCTGAGAATTACAGCACCTACCTTCCGAGCTGTTCTAAGAAGTAAGCAATCTTACCCAGGCCAATAGACCTTACCCAGGTCAACAGATCTACAGTTCCTAAACTGTGCCCTGAAGCACACCAGAGAACTGCAACATACTTACAGGGGTGCTATGGAATATTTTAAAGTTTTGTGGTAAATACAGCAGTACTCAAAATCTGCCGGCCACTGTGTGAACCCTAGTAAGCTCAAGGTAGTTCAGAGTTTTACCATTAAATCTTAAGACATTCCATTTGATGATGTCATAGCTTTGCAGAGTTTTGGTGGTTGCTGAATAAAAAGCAAGTAAGCATGAAAATCATTGTAGAACAGGAAATGAGGGTGGTGGTAACCAATCTGACTCCAGTGCCCATGGGAGTAACTGTGCAAGTAACTAGCAAGTAACTGTGGTTAAAACTAAAATTAAAATATTTTTTCCTAGCCGGGCTCGGTGGCTCAGCCTGTAATCCCGTGCCTTTGGAAGGCTGAGGTGAGTGGACTACCTGAGCCCGTGGGTTCGAGACCCGCCTGGGCAACTTGGTGAGACCTCATCTCTACAAGAAATCAAAAAATCAGCCGGGTGTGGTAGCGCGCTCCTGTAATTCCAGCTACTCGGAAGGCTGAGGCGGAAGGATCACCGAAGCCCAGCAGGTCGAGGCTGGCGGTGGCCAGTAGCGGCCACTGCACTCCAGTCTGGGCGATAGAGTGAGACTTCAACTCAAAAAAAAAATACTTTTTCTCTCAACTTATGTGCATTATTGGTTTCAAATACCTACTAAGTTGTTAGTATACAAATACATTTTAAGTGGTTGGACCTTACTATTTAATCCACACCATTGGTGGTTATTTATTTTGGCCTAGGATGTAATGGACAATGGAGACTCAGAAGGGGGAGTGGGGGAAGGGGTAGAGGGACAAAAAAAATCACCCATTGCGTACAATGTGCACAGGTGGGAGTGGTGGGTACACTTCACGCCCAGACTTCTTCACCACTATACAGTGTAACCATGTAATCAAAAACTATCTGTATCTTCTAAAGCTATAGAAATAAAGAAGAAAATAAAAATAAAAAGATTATACTTAAAAATACTGAGGTGCTAAGGATGCCATGAATCAAAAAAGCTTGGGAACATTTATAGAAGGTAGCGCGTGCCTGTAATTCCGGCTACTTGGAAGGCTGAGGCAGAAGGATCGCCGGAGCCCAGCAGGCGAGGCTGTGGTGGCCAGAAGCGGCCACTGCACTCCAGTCTGGGCGACAGAGTGAGACTAAAACTCAAAAAAAAAAAAAAAAAAAGTGGTCTGAATAATAGAAAACTCAAAGAATAGTCATTAACAGCATCAACTAAAACAGTCTTATCACAGAGTGATGCCTCATATCACAAATTAGAGTAAAGAACACATTCATTCAGCCAATGTTGGGCTGTGGATAACATCTTAAGGGTTAAAAAGAAAATTGCAAATATTTTAACAGGATGATTTCATTTAGGTACGGGGATATATATACACACACACAGTAAGATAAAGCCACTTTTACACAAAATGTTGGAACTGAGGATATTCAACAACAAAGTATTTTCTGTATTCATGGAAATTTGGTCTTCCATCATAAATGAGAAAGCAATTTAAACACGCACATATTTCCATGGTGGGTAAATTTCTGACTGGGCTAAAGGATGTAGAGAAAATCATCTCTTCCAGCGGTTATAGAATGAGACTAGAAAGAGAATGATGTTTTAAAAGTAATCATGCCTTAAAAGAAAAAATTTTAAAAATTCTTCTATACTTCTGCTATTAGAAAGAAGATGAGGCCGATAGAAGAAAGTCAGAAAAAGGAGAATTGTATTCATTGGATATCTTAAAGTATATTCCGTAAATGCTACCAGGTAACTGAAACTTAGAATCTGTAGAGCAAATGGCATCTGCTGTCTATTAGCAGAGGAAGAAATCTGAGCACTTCTATCCACTGCATCTTGGTACTGATGCTGCCAAGGAAAGCACAATGATGTCAAGCACTGGAAAGAACAATCCTTTCCTTGCATAGACAGGAGACAGAGCAAGATCAGCTTCAGTAGTGGGTGTTAGTGACCCAGGGCCAAGACCATCCCTCCTATCAGCTGATGCAAGACAACTGGCGTGCTCCTCTCTTGTGCTGCATCAGAAGGCCCTCAACTCCTACTTCCAGGGGACAGATATAACTGTGTGGTTGGTCAGATGCCATATGACACACACACACAAATGCACATCAAGTGTGAAACAAAAAAGATGTTCCCACACAAGGTGACAAGACCAGCACAGGCTGTGAAGACTCTCTATCTCTTGGTAAGGTAGTGTTCCAGAACTAAAGTCTACTCCTATGCAATGAGAGGGAATTGAAAGACTGTCCTAAGCATTGCAGAGTATGATACCTTAACAGAATGCATAATATATCTGACTAGCTAGAGTACAGAATACTGCTTAAGAATGAAGCAGTGGAAGGTGTCGGCAGTAAGGCGGGGTGCTGAGAAGGAGAAAATAAACCCACAGAATCATGTTGGAATTAGATTATTGAATGGAGAAAAATACAGAGTATTCATCTTTGTTCACCAACATTTATTCAGTCTCAGCCTTGTGGTAGGTATTCAATATATTAATTGAATGAATGGAGGAGGGGATGACCTGCTTTGTCATGTAAGCAAGGGGAACCACAATAATTTTAAATAAAGAAGTATTTAATGATTATATCCAGCAGCGGTGACAAGACATTATTTTTGAGAGAGAATAATTTAGGCACTTTGCCTATAGTTGGTAGACTTTTAGGGGTTAGTTTTGGGGACAGGTTAGGGGAGGTGAAGGTCTAAACTAAAGGACGAGCATTGAGGATCGACAGAAGCTGTTAATTTAAAAGGACCAACAAAATAGCCTGGTGGTCGACTGAATCTAGAAGTGAGAGTTCAATGGTCAGTATAAATTATCTGATGAGAGGGGAAAGTTGTTGAGCAAATGGTGATGACACTAACTGAGAAAGAAAATGCAAGCAAAGATGCAAGTAGGAGACAATGGGCTTGATGCTGAGCTTGTTTCATTTACATATAAAAAAGATACAAGTGACAATGTTCAGATGGTTTCATGAGGCCCCAGAGAGAGGGGAGACTGGCAGGGAGTGGTAGGCATTGAGATAACTAAAGACAAAAGAGTGAAAGAAATCACCCAAGGAGAAATCTAGGACAAATTAAGAAGCTTGCTTATATGAGGGAAGAACCAACATTACAATGTGGGAAGAAGAAAAAAAAGCCGATGAGAATGCTTGGAAAAATAATATTAGGAGATAGAGAAAGAGAACAAAGAGAATGATATGCTGAAACCAAAGAACAATTTAAAAGAGAAAGACACTTGAAAAGAGTTGCCAAATTGGATGGAAACTGAAAAGTATTCCTTGGTTTTTGGGTCATCAAAAATTTCAAGAAAATACTAGGAGCAGAAGACATATAATACCAAAAAAAGTCAACTTTTTCTGGAGAGAAAAAGGAAAATAGTAGGTACAAAAGGCAGATTATAGAAAGAAATTCAATTTCTTAACTCGTTTCAGAAACGAGAGACAACTTCAATCAATTTAACATAAGCTTATCAGGCATGATTTGAAAGACTCTGGGAAAACACTTTTCCAAAGTTAAAAAGAACTTTCCAAATGGCATCCACAAGTCCTTATCTAAAATCTCCTCCTTTAGACTATTTTGAGTAACAGAGTTTTTTTTTTTCGCCTTTCCAAGAATCTCCCTAATAAAATAAAATTAATCCTGATAATAGTAGTACCTCAAACTCTCCCTCTGAAATGTTAGTTGACAAGGATTTTTTTTTTTTTTTTTTTTTTTTTTTGAGTTGGAGACTCACTCTGGCGCCCAGACTGGAGTGCAGTGGCCGCTCCCAGCCACCGCAGCCTCAACCTGCTGGGCTCCGGCGATCCTTCCGCCTCAGCCTTCCGAGTAGCTGGAATTACAGGCATGCGCTACCATGCCCAGCTGATTTTTTTATTTATTGTAGAGATGAGGTCTCGCTGCCCAGGCAGGTCTCGAACCCACGGGCTCAGGCAATCCACTCACCTCAGCCTCCCAAAGGCGCGGGATTACAGGCTGAGCCACCGAGCCCAGCGACAAGGATTTAACAGATAAAATATTCTTGCCCAATGAGACCCTAGAGTGGTCTTGGTGTCCAGAGAGTAGAATAACAGAGGAGAGGGCCAATTAGAGGACCTGTGAAGCCTCAAAGACGTAAGTCTCCTATATGATGATTTTGAAAGAATCTTGCTATGTTGTCTTTTTGTTGGCTTGCTCTGCCAAAACTTTTTTTCCTTAACTATTTGAGGAAATGAGATAATTAAGAAAATTTGAGATGTGGATTTTTGTAAAGCATGTAGTAACTGATGAAGTTATTGAGATGTTAATAGTTGCCTTTGCTACCCAAAATATCAGTAAGATCTTAAACTACTGCATTCATTAAACACAAACTAGATGGTTCCAAATCTCCCATAATGTTCATATTATTAGAAACATAAATGCAACAGCAGGAATAAAAATTCTCTGGTAACCAATACACTCAAGATGTTTTTCCACCAGGGCCAATTTTCATAAATATGAACTTGGGAAAAGAAAGAAAGAATATAATAAACATCTCATCTGTTTTGTTAAATTTGTCATTAGATCTAAATAGCTTCACTTAGCTTCACTATGTTTGAAGCTACTACAAAATGACAGCTACTTACTTAAGCACTTTCAACTACTCAACAATTATATTATCTTATAAAAGACTTAAAATTTTTTTCTTTCAGTTCAGAAGTACATATCTATTTATGTTCCTGATTTTTCTTTTCTTCTTTCCTTTTTTGGGTATTTATAAAATTATTGAATTATGCTATGAATCTAAAATGGCTCTAAAACGTAATCTATTTTTAAAAGCTTATAAATGCTTAAGCAAGGATTATGCTTTTCCATGGTTAGCGAAAAAAAAAAAAAAGAGGTTATTTAGGCCTGGGGTGCTCCTGAACACAGAGCTGAAGTTGGACTTTCACCCAAAGCACAAAATCTGTGGAGATATCAGTTGTTGGATGGATAGATTAATGAATACATTAATAAATAGATAAACTTTTATCTATTCTATCATATTGTGAATAAATTGAATAATCTGACAAATCCAGATCTACCAGTGATTTTTTAAAACTTGATTAATTCAAATTTTACAAGTCCTTTCCAATTCTAAATTTTAACTCTATTTTTTGATTAGAATGATTCTTCAAGTCTTTGTCTACTACAAAAGAAGTAACTGGTACATTGATTATTTACAAGCTACCTTACACTGTAAGAAATAATCATAACTAACAAACTTGGGAAAGGAGTACACATAATGCAGGGACCTTGCACACAACTCACGTGCAGCTCTGTGGGCACCAGTTACAGTGTCAGAGAAACTTAACAGCTGCCATGTACCATGTGACAATGCCAAGCAAAATTTAAGACTTTTATCTAGTCTTCGTCCCAGAAATTCTATTTCTAGGCAGTTAGCCTAATGAAATAGTCATGGATATAAGTAAAAAATATATTTACAATAACAGTCATTACAGTAGTGTCTATTGAAAAATTGAAAACTCAAATGTCCATCAATAGGGAATTTTTCAATAAACCATAATATTTCCACATGGTATGTATTCATTAAAAATTACTATAGAAAAATATTAAATGATAAACATGTACACAAAAATTGTAAAGTTAAAAAAATAAAAGTTTAAACAGTATATATGAAATAATTTATAATAACTAAAATATTCTACAGAAGGATGGGCTCAATTTTAAACAATTTTAAAATGTATAGCTACAGGTATAAGTAGATATATATAATGAGTAGAACAAAGACTTGAAGAATCATTCTAATCAATGTTATCATTCACCTGGTTCATTATAATAAGTTCTAAACTGGTCTTCACCTACTCTTGGCTTCTAAAAATCCTTCTACTTCTAGACTGCAGTCATATTAGCTTTAAAACACAAATTCTATCCTATCACTCCCAGGTAAAAATATTTTAAAGTGTCCCTTCCACTTTTAAGATAAATAACAATCTTCTTGCAGCTTGCAACTTGTTCCCTGCCTGCTGGTTTCTCTTTCTCTCTCTCTCTCCAAACCCCTCCCTCCACTCTCTTGCTACTCTCCTCCAGCTCTATTAACTCTCTTGTTAGAAACTACATTTCAAACATCTGCACCAATAGACCAAGGGAAGTATTCTCATCATCCAGGAACTAGGCCTCATTTTTACCCTCCCTAACTCTGTACAGGACAAGAGGCTCCAAAAATCTATTCCTAAAGAGGAATTTATATTTCCTGTCACACTGAAAAACAGACAAAAAGCTTTTCAATCATCCCTGAAGTGAGGTCATGACTAGAGAAAAAACAAAAATGCACAAAGGCAGCTGGCCTCTCTCTAAAGGGTTTCTCTGGCAGCTTGCTGGCTTACCAGAACCAGAGCAAGGTTACTACCATTTGGATTTAGAAAGTGGAGAGTCTACCTTTTTATACCTATCTTTGAATCATGGTCATAAAATAATGTTGATATATTAGCAACACTCACAACCTGACCTCATCACATCTACCCCTCACACCAACTGTGTGTCTCTGGGAAAATCCTTTAACTTCTCAGTACCTCAATTTTCTAAACTTTAAAATGGAAGTTGAACTCAGTCATATGTCTGTTCAACATTTTGTCTTGATAGCTGTACCTCTAAGATTTCTTGGCCTTAGGAGTCACCTTAACTTGGTTTCATCTGTTTACAAAACTGGAGGTGAAGGACATACCTTGGTTTGTCCTGGTCCTATGAAGCCCTAGGAATGAACTTGACGAACAGATGACAGAAAGAAAAGATTGTCGTGAGAAGTAAATAGCATATGACATTGACAGACAAAGCAAAGCATTTAGCCAAATGCATTCAAATCCACAGGCCAAATCTAGGCAGCTCAAATGTTTCATAAATTTCAGTGGCTGGATGAAACTCTGAACTTGTATGAGCTGTATGTGTATGCATAAACTTGCAAAGGAAACTCCCAAAAGTGTAAACAATCCCCCTTGTTTGCCCAAGACCTAGATTGATCATGCTGACTACAGTGAGACAAATTCAACAAGTTGTGGAATGAGGCACCTCAGGAAGCTTATAGGCTAATAGATCCTAATCCTGACAATATCTCACATTAAAATTCCATTGAAAAGGCACTTAGAAAGGGGAAATAACACATCCTGCAGGGAGAAACCAAGGTAGACAGTGAACTCTTTCCCCCATAATTTTTCTTACCAGTCTTTCTGATTTTACAACATGATATGTTCTGAACCTTTTAGTAAAATGGAGGTTTCTCATTTCAGCCTAACTGCTGCTAATCTGTTCCAAATGTTAACGTTGCAAGTAAGGTCTGGTTACCATCGCCATATTGAGTTGATAATAGGAATAGAGCTGATCACCATCTGTTTTGGTTCAGAGTACAACTTGCTGCCTAATATTGCAGAATTTGAGTTGGAAGTCCCCTGCATTTCATGAATGCCACACACACAAAAAATAAGAATTTAAACAAACAGCTCTCCCCAATAGGCATGTGTCCTTATTTATTGCTCTATAGGTTTGCTAAATATGGAATATCACATTACTAACTTTGGCAAATTCAAGGGTACATAAACAGGCCAAAACATCTTAACATAAATTATACCAGAGCTGCCTAATGATAATTATAAAAATTCATGGTGCTGGTTTTCCAGAGTTATGACAGAAAACCATTTTGGAAATAAGAAATAAAATTTGAAATTGGTTTCTTATTGCATGACTCCCTCACCAATGCTGCTGTTGCAGATCCATGAAAAATATTCTCTTCTACCACAATATGAATAAATTAGAAAATCTGATTTATCTAGAACTACAAGTCATTTTTGAAGTGGATTTTTGACTCAAAAAGAAACATTTAACAAGTCCTTTCCAATTCCAAAATTCTCTATTGTAAGTATTACAATAATTCTGACAACAAGATAGCTTTTTACAAAGGAAACACTAATTATATTAAATTATTACTGTATTCAGCACTGTCTAAAGAGCTTAGGAGTCCAGACAATAAATATAATGACTAGGACCATGTTTGTCATATTCTCAATGCATTCTCAATGCATTGGATTATGTCTGGCACATAGTAGGTGTTTACTTAATGAATGGAGTCCAAAAGACCTATATGGAAAGTACCATGGTTTTGGATGACAATTTCTTATTTGCTTGAAAGTTCTGCTATTTAACCAGGGGCATTTGTAAAAGGTAATCAGAGAATATGAAGGCTCCATAAACATGGAAGTAGCATGCAGTGCCTATCAAGTACAACATCTATCCTGGCAGGAGACCTCGATTTCCTAAAGATTAATTGTTCATTTATTTAGGGATGCATGCCCAAAATACAGAAGCAAGGCAGAGGCATAGTAAGGGACACTGTCTTTCTTGACAGATTTTTCTTTTTATATGTAAGTGTGAGTACAGAATATATTGAGGCACCCCCTCTACTCCAAAGAAACAGTACTATTTAGGTATGTCTTTCTTAATTAACAAGGCTTCAGGAATTTCTTTTTTTAACTTTTGCCTTAGGACTCCAATTTTTAATTTCACTATTAATAATAGTGAAATTTCATTTTAACAAGGTGGACTTTCTACTGTGTCCCTAAAGGCCAATTCCTTAGTGTTGAATGACTTGAATGAAAGCATAGGTTTGCAGGGCTAGAGTAGAAGTTCTCTAACTCAGCTCTCTGAATCCATTTGTAGCAGAACTACATGAAAAGTGACAAAGAAGACACAAACTTATTGCTTCTATTCTTAAAGCTCACCCAATTACATTTTAAGGACATCTGCAGAATGACTTTCCAAGAATCATCTTAGAATCAAGCAGTTCTTTAACCTACCTGTCTGCTAAAAGAGCACCCCTCAATGAGCCAAAAAGCTAATGTCGGTTAACTATAGCCTTTTTTAATGGTATGATTTCATAATAAGAGAAAGATTGAGGTAAAAGAGCAAATTTATCTCCCTGTTCCCTTTTTCCCCTTCCTTTTCAATCTTCATACTCCTTTATTTTCCAGATCTGTATATCTTATCTCAGAAGTCTATTGTGTGTTTGCCTTGTCACCCATCTGACAGAACTCTGCAGAGAGAAAAAAGGTGCCTCTGTGCCACATTATTGCTTGTGCCAGTAAATCCACACAGTATCAAGAAAATTCCTTTGTACCGTGATGAAGGCGCCTTCTAACAGCCAAGAAAGGAAACACCAATCCACATGTGCATCTTAAAAGAAACTTCATGTACTTTGTTTTTCTTCTCCATCTGACAGCCCTGCAATCTGGGAAGCTAAGCAGCATGGGTCTGCCTCGTACTTGGAAAGGAGACAGTTTGAGAATACCCAGTACTGTAGGCTTTCTCTCTCTCCATCCCCATTACTCCCTCCTCACCTGTCTAGAGCAGTGTGGTGAGAGAGAAAACATATTCAAGTCAAGAAATTTCTGTGAAATACAAAACCTCCGGTGCCCAAATTCACAGGTCAGATTTTCAAAGTGTTTTTCAGCTCTAAAAGTCTTGGCCATAATGGTTGAAAATGGAGTATGCTGATGGGTTACTAAATATGAAGTAAAATAAAGTTAAAAGTAAGCAACATTGAAAATACTCTGAACCTACATTCTGCTCTTTTTTCACCTGCATTATTTTACTCTGCTACTCCATGACCAAATTATATGTTCCCTCCATTCTGCCTGTGTTAATTATATTTCATTCTCAAGACTACTCAAACCTAACATTCTGCTAGAAGCATAATTCTTGCAACCCCCATTAAACTCTCTATCCACTGAATATTTTACCCCTGGTTCCTACTATACAATTCTAGTGTTAATTACTCTCTATTTTTTATGTGTTAGTTTTATTATCCTATCCAGATTGTCAACTTCTTGAAAAACACTAAACTACTGTGAGCTTTGTTACTATTCCTTTTTTTTTTTTTTTAATCATTTACTAGCTGTGTGATCTCGAGCAGGTTTTTGAAATTTACCACACCTGAGTTCCCTCATCTCTAAAACAGAGCTAAAAATGGCAAGGTTATTAGGTTGTTGGGACATCATAGATAATTAATAAATACTTGCTAACGGATCAATATTTACTTGATGATTTAGAAAGTATTTTTAAATTACTTCAGGATTATCATTACAAAAATCAGTGTCCACTGGACAACATTTTAGACATAAGGATAGAATAGTCAGATACTGGCTTTAAATGTTGATGTTAAAAAAAGTTCCTCTTAACAGTTATTCTTGCTTTTTCTCTGCCTTTCTCAAATAAAAAAAGAGGACTAAAGAAAAATATGTTTGAGTTTTCATAATTTTTCCTTTCAAATCAAAATAGAATTTATCATACCTTCATTTTATGAATTGAATATTTTTGCTGAAAACACATAAATGGCAAAGAAGGCAGCTGAGAAGAATCGGCTACAGGCAGGGGCTTAGGCCTCAGCCAAATGAACACGATGAGGTCAAGCCAAAATATCACTCATCTTAGCTTCCTTTCTCCCTGGTATAGCACAGAATGACACCTTTGAAAGGTAATGGAGTTAACTCACTAGAAAATTGTACTTATTTTGTTCTGAGAGTAACAGAACAAAAGCAAATAACATAAAAATCTGCTTACTGATCAGCACGGGAGTTTTGACCTGCTCTGTTTCCTACCTGGGCCAGTTCACCCTTCCTTAGGCAACCTGGTGGTCCCCTGCTCCCGGGAGGTCACCATATTAATGCCGAACTTAGTGCGGACACCCGATCGGTATAGCGCACAGCAGCCCAGAACTCCTGGACTCAAGCGATCCTCCAACCTCAGCCTCCCGGGAAGCTGGGACTATAGGAATACTGCTCAAAGAAATCAAAGATGACACAAACAAGTGGAAAAATATCCCAAGCTCATGGGTTGGAAGAATCAACATTGTGAAGATGTCCATCTTACCTAAGGCAATCTACAAATTCAATGCAATACCCATCAAATTACCAGCAATATTCTTCTCAGACCTAGAAAAAACAACACAGGAATTCATATGGAAACACAAACGTCCAAGAATAGCCAGAACAATCCTCAGAAAAAAAAAAAAAAACAAAGCAGGTGGTATCACATTACCAGACTTCAAACTTTACTATAAAGCCACAATCATCAAAACAGCTTGGTACTGGTATAGGAACAGGCATATAGATCAATGGAATAGAATTGAGATTCCAGAGTAAAACCTCAATTTGTCAACCAACTCATCTTCGACAAAGCCTCCACCACCTACCACTGGGGAGAGGAGAACCTATTCAGTAAATGGTGCTGGGAAAACTGGCTGACCACATGCAGAAGATTGAAACAGGACCCCTATCTATCCCCATGCACAAAGGTTAACTTCAAATGGATCAGAGACCTAAATGTAAAACTTCAAACCATAAGAACATTAGAAAATGAAGGACATACCCTCATGGAAATCGGAACTGGCATCCAATTCCTGAACAAAACCCAAAACCCACAGGTCATAAGAGAGAAGATAGACAAGTGGGACCTTATTAAACTGACAAGCTTCTGCAAAGCCAAAGAAACCATCAAGAGAGCAGGGAGACAGCCTACAGACTGGGAAAAAGTATTTGCCAACACCAGGTCTGACAAAGGCTTAACATCTTGGATCAACAAGGAACTCAGACGTGCTGAAAAGAAAAAAACAAACAACCCCATTATAAAATGGGCAAAAGATATGAACAGACACTTCACAAAGGAAGACATCCAAGTAGCCAACAAACACATGAAGAAATGTTCAACCTCACTAATCATCAGAGAGATACAAATCAAAACCACACTGAGATACCAACTAACTCCAGCCAGAATGGCAATTATCAACAAGTCAAAAAATAACAGCTGCTGGAGAGGGTGTGGCGAACAGGGAACACTTCTACACTGTTGGTGGGAGTGTAAATTAGTGCAACTTCTGTGGAAAGCAGTGTGGCGATTCCTAAAAGCTCTAAATATCAACCTCCCATATGACCCTGCAATCCCCCTACTGGGAATATATCCTGAAGAACTCAAATCACTCTATAAAAAAATATACCTGCACACGTATGTTTATCGCAGCATTGTTCACAATAGCAAGAACCTGGAAGCAACCATGCTGTCCATCAAAAGAGGACTGGATTTAAAAAATATGGTACATATACACGATGAAATACTACGCAGCCACAAAAAGGAACAAAATCATGAATTTCGCAGCAACCTGGATGGAACTAGAGTCTAAAATACTGAGTGACCTCTCACAGAAACAAAGATCCGAGTATCACATGTTCTCACTCATATATTGGACCTTTAACATCCAATGTAATACTATAAGAAAATGACTGACAGTACTGGGAAACTATTGGGGGGGAGGGAGATGGGTTTAACGGTAGCAAATATCTGTCTGGGGATGTGGAAACACCTCTTATCAACAGGGTGCCTGAATGAAACGTACTTGTATACCTAACCCCTAACTGTACCCCACAAAACCATAATAAAAAATATTGATTTAAAAAAAAAAACCTGCTTACTTTTAACTGTTAACACTAAACTATAAAAAAAAAAACTTATAGGCTGAAAGAGTGTTCTTTAGCTATATGTGTATAAATTATATCATTTTGGTGGCTAGTGAAAGTTAAAGCTGTCAGCATGTTTCTGTGGGAGACCACACATAATCAGGCACTTTATTGTTACCATCCACATATGATATGCTGAAAGGACAACAAGGACACAGTATGCTGACACCAAAGTATCTATACTTACCTAACGTTACCTACTCTTATATACCTTTATCCATTTTCCAGAAATACCCTTCCTGAATTTGGCAGGGTATAGGCTAACTTACTATAAGAACTTCTCTCCAAAATAAAAGTGTATGTTATATATGTAAGATGAAACAATATAAGTTTTTCCCTTTCATATATAAAACAACAATATGCTGAAAGGACACTTGGGTTGATTCTTCTTGAAGTACACATGGCAAGATTCAAGGCCTCAAGTCACGGAACGACGCACTGCTGTGACTCAGCAGTCACATGATAAAAAACTGGGTGATAGGAGGAAATGACTACAGAGGAATGAAGTGTCAGGAACATGCTAGAAAAGCAATTCTCTAAAAAGGTTTAGCTTGGATCCAAATTTAGCTTGCGTCTGAAAGGAGAAACTGCCCAATTTTTTAATGCTAGCTCTCCTGGAAAGACATGTTGCTCCACCAGCAAAGGCAGCCTTCCTGCCCTTCACAATACAGCTCAGGTTGAGGAGGACTGTTCTGAAAAAGTCATTCCTGCTCCACTGATTTCTATGAAAATCTAGAGTCCAGAGACTTTATATGATCTCAATCAAAATGAAAAAAAAAATCCAAATTACCTGACCCTTGATTATCCAATTACAGAGAAAAAAATCCAAATTATCTGACCCTTGATTATCCAACTACAGAGAAGAGGATTAAAGGTACAGACAATCTTTCTTTAAACTCTGCTTCTGGCTTAACAACCTTCAATGGTCCCCTATGGCTGATATGATAAAATCTAAATCTGGTAGCATGATATATAAGATGTTTCATAATTCTGCTGCTGCCTAGTTTTCCAACTTCAGTTCTTACCATTTTCTCTCATATAACCTGCAGTCTAGCTACACCAAAATACCTGTACTTATCTGAACTTACCAACTCTTTTATACCTTTATTCATTTTCCCAAAAATACCCTATCCTTATGCCACTACTCTTCCTAAGTTTGGGAGGGTATTGACTAACTTACAATAAGCTCTTCCCTCCAGAAAATAAAGTAGCATATTATATATAACAAAATACTGTAAGTTTCTCCCTGTCATATATAAAATAATATGAATTTAAATATCTTTCATATAACAGCCCAGATGAAGGGTTGGCAGGAAAGCTGTCATTCATAACATATAGCTCCCATAGTTCTGGGTCCAAGGCAGTTGCTCCAATTCTCATCAAGTCACAGCCAGTGGCAAAAGGGAAAGATGATATGAAAGTTGTCAGCTTTCCCTTTTGAGGGGGAAATCCTGAAATTGCATAAATTAGTTCTCATACATCAGTAGCCAAGACTTAGTCACATGAACACACCTAATAGTAAGGTAAACTGGGAAATATAGTCTCTAGCTAGGCAGTTTTGTGACATCCTGAAAGTCTTGGGGATTTGCTGTCAAGAGAAAGGAAGGATGAATGAGGGATAATTAGCTGGATCTGCCACACTTACTTAAAGACTGAGTACCATATTCAATTCATGTGAAGCCTTTTACCATATGAGAAATTAAGACTGTGCACCACAACCAGTAACCTGCGTAAGAAAGATTCACAGTATAATACCAAAAAGAATCCTCTACTATCCTTAAGTTCACTGGAGCTGAGGAGTTAATATTTTCTTTACCCAAAATAAAAAACTTGGGTGGCACTTACATTTTTATTTCTTTTGATCTTTTTGGAACTAGAATGTCATAGGCTTAAGTCACAATTGACACAAACTTGTTCTATAAATGTAAAAGCCCAGTCCAATATATATTTACCAAGCCCTTGATTTTCAAAGATGAGACTTTCTGCTCATCTTCTCTATGTGGGCTTAGCTACATATAAACTATAAAAAGGGGAGTGGCTAGCTTCCCCTCCCATTCTTGTTCATTTTAAACACAACTAATCAGTTGCTATCCCTGAGTCACTTCACAAATGCTTTGTCTGTTTCATTTCATGTATGTCCTATTTAAGCTATAAAACACATTTTTAGTATTTCATCTGAAATCTTTATTTTGGTCTAGAAATTCATTTGGAATTTTATATTTACTACAGCTATTTAAGAAAATACATGTCAGCCTTCTCTGCCAGATCTGAAGCTGCCTGGGCTTCGGGACTATATCTCTATAGTGACCAGCACAGGATTTTTTAAATGAATTATTTGAGCCCTCCAATATAGATTTGGTTGTTTTTTCTGTGTGCTTCTTATTACTTGGATGTATTTACACCCATTGTAGCCTTTACTTATGTATGTTCTTTTTTTATTTTCTTTAGATTCAGGGGGTACACGTATATTCATTACATGGACATATTGTGTAGTGGTGGGGATGACGGCTCAAGTGGCCCATTCCCCAGACAGTGAACCTTGTGCCCCACAGGTAGTTTCTGAATAATAGCCCCTCTTCCTCTTGTTGTTGTCCTCAATGTCTATTATTTCCATCTTTGTAACCATTTACCTCCCACATGTGAGTGAGAACATGCAGTGTTTGATTTTCTGTTTCTGAGTCAATTCACTCAGTAAAATGATCTGTAGCTCTATCCATGTTGCTGTAAAGGACATGATTTCATTATTTTTTATGGCTGTAAAGTATTCCATGGTGTATATATAACACATTTTTTATCATCCATTGATTGGTTGATGGACATTTAGGCTGAGTCCATATCTTTGTCATTGTAAATTGTGCTGTGATGAACACACAGGTGGGACTGCTGGATCAAATGGTAGATATATTTTTAGTTCTTTGAGTAAGCGCCATACCACTGTCCATAGAGGCTGTACTAATTTACATCCCCACCAACAGTGTATAAGTGTACCCTTTTCTCCATAGCAGTGCCATCTATTTTTAAAATTTTTTTAAATAATGGTCATTCTAGCTAGTGTAAGATGGTAACTCGTGATTTTAATTTGCATTTCCCTGATTATGAATGATGTTGAGTATTTTTTCATACGTTTGTGAGTCATTTGCATATCTTCTTTTGGAGGACATCTGCTCATGTCATTTGCACACTTTTTATGAGGTTGCTTTTTTCTTGCTGATTTGTTTGAGTTATTAGTAGTCTGGTTATTAGCCCTTTGTCAGATGTATGGTTTGCAAATATCTTCTCCCATTCTGTAGGTTGCTTATTTGTTGATTTTTTTTTCTGTGCAGAAATTTTAGAGGTCCCACTTGTTTATTATTATTATTTTTTTAGTTGCATTTGCTTTTGGAGTTTTAACCATAAATTCTCTGGCTAAGCCAATGTTCATAAGAGTTTTTCCTAGGTTTTCTTTTAGGATTTTTTTTTGGGGGGGGGTTCAGATCTGACACTTAAGGCTTTAATCCATCTTGAGTTAATTTTTTTACATAGGATGAGATAAGGGATCAAAGTTCATTTATCTGCATGTAACTATCCAATTTTCCCAGCACCATTTGTTGACTAGGATGTACTTTCCCCAGTGTATGTTTTTGTCTACTTTGTCAAAGATCAGTTGGTTGTAGGTATTTGAGTTTACTTCTGGTTTCTCTATTCTGTTCCATTGGTCCATGTGTCTGCTCTTGTACCAGTACCATGCTGTTTTGGTTACTACAGCTCTGTAGTATAACTTAAAGTTAGGTAATGTGATGCCTCCAGCTTTGTTCTTTTTGTTTAGATTGCTTTAGTTATTCTGGCTCTTTTTTGTTTCCATATGAATTTTAAGAATTTTTTTCCCTAAATCTGTGAAAAATTACATTGGGAGTTTGATAGAAATTGCATTGAATCCATAGATTACTTTTGGGTAGTATAGTCACTTTAATAATATTGATTCTTCCAAATCATGAGCATGGGATGCTTCTCCATTTGTTTGTGTCCTCTGCAATTTCTTTCATCAGAGCTTTGTAGTTTTTCTTGTAAACATTTTTCGCCTCTTTTATATTCCTAGAGATTTTAGCTTTTTGGCTGCTACTATAAATATAACTGAATTCTTGATTTGATTCTCAGCTCGGTCGCTATTGGTGTATAGCAGTGCTACTGATTTGTGTATGTTGATTTTGCATCCTGAAATTTTACCAAATTCATTAATCAAGTTCAGGAGTGTTTTGGCAGAGTTTTTAGGGTTCTCTAGGTATAAGATCATATTGTCCGCATACAGAGATAGTTTGATTTCTTCTTTTCCAATTTGGATATACTTTATTTCTTTTTCTTGTCTGATTGCTTTGTCTGGGACTTACGGTACTATGTTGAACAGTAGCAGTGAAAGTCAGCATCCTTGCCTTGTTCCAGTTCTGAGGAGGGAAGTGTTCAACTTATCTCTGTTCAAGGTGACATTGGCTGTGAGTTTGTTATATATGGCTTTTATTATTTTGAGGAATGTTCCCTCTGTGCCTATTTTGCTTACCAAATATTTTTTTTATCATGAAGGGATGCTGGATTTTATCAAGTGCTTTTCTGCCACCTATTGAAATGACCATATGATTTTTATTTTTAATGCTGTTTATGTAGTGGATCACGTTTACTGACTTACATATGTTGAACCACCCTTGCATCCCTGGGATAAAACCAACTTTGTCATGGTGTATTATTTTTTAAATGCTGTTGAAATCAGTTTGCTAATTTTTTTTTGAGGATTTTTTACCTATGTTCACAATAGATATTGGTCCATAGTTTTCTTTTTTTGTTGTGCCTGTTCCTAGCTTTGGTATCAGAGTGATATTGGTCTCACAGAATGAGTTAGATAGGATTCCATCCTCTTCAACCTTGTGAAATAGCTTCAGTAAAATTGGTATTCATTCTTTGAAGGTCTGGTAGAATTCATCTGTGAGTTCATCAGGTCCTAGACTCTGTTGTTGTTGGGAGACTTTTAATTACTATTTCAATCTTACCACTTGTTATTGGTCTATTCAGGGTTTCTGTTTCTTCCTGATTCAAGATGGGAGGCTGTATATTTTCAATAATTGACCTATTTCCTCTAAATTGTCTAGTTTGTTTGCATAGAGGTGTCCATGTCCATAATAGTCTTGGATGATCTCTGAATTGCCATCAGTATCTGTTGTAATGTCTCCTTTTCCATTTCTGATTGAGCAAATTTGAGCCTTCTCTCTTCATTTAATCAATCTAACTATTGGTTTATCAATTTTATTTTTTCAAATAACCAGCTTTCTGCTTCACTGATTCTTTGTATTTTTTATTTCAATTTCATCTAGTTCTGATCTGATCTTTGTTATTTCTTTTCTTCTGCCAGCATTGGGTTTGGTTTGTTCACGTTTTCTAATTCTCTAAGGTGTGATGTTAGGTTGCCAATATATGATCTTTCAGTCTTATTAATGTAGGTCTTAAGCACTATAAACTTTCCTCTTAGCACAGTTTTGGCTGTGTCCCAAAGGTTTTGATAACTTGTTTCATGGTTTTCATTTGTTTCAAGGAATTTTAAATTTCCATCATTTCATTATTGACTCAAGGATCATTCAGGAGCAAACTGTTTAACTTCTAAGTCTTTGTTAGTTTTGCATATTCTTCTTGGTACTAATTTCTAGTTTTATTCCACTGTGTTCTAAGATGGTGCTTGATATAATTTCAATTTTTTAAAAATTTATTGGGTCTTGATTTGTGGACTATCATAATGCCAATCTTGAAAAATGTTCCATGTGCAGATGAGAAAAATTCATATTCTGTAGTTTCAGCATGGAATGTTCTGTAGACGTCTGTTAGTTCCATTTCCTGTATAGTCCTGTTAACTCCAATGTTTATTCATTGATTTTCTGCCTTGACAATCTGTCTATTGCTGTCAGTGGAGTGTTGAATTCTCCCACTATTATTATATAGCTGACTATCTCTTTTTTTAGGTCTAGTATAATTTGTTTTTTAAAGCTGGAGCTCTGATGTTATAGGCACATAGATATTTAAAATTGCTATTTCTTCTTGTTGGATTGATCCCTTTATCATTATATAATAGCCATCTTTGTCTTTTTTTTCAAATAACTGTTGTTAATTTAAGTCTGTTTTATCTGATATGAGAATGGCTACTCTTGCTCCATTTTGGTTTCTAGTAGCATAGAATATTTTTCTCATCCTTTACCCTGAGTCTATAGAAGTCTTTGTGAGTGAGTTATATGGGTTTCTTGAAGGAAGCAGATATTTGGATTGTGTTTGTATGTATGTGTGTGTGTGTGTGTGTGTGTGTGTGTGTGTGTGTGTCCATTCTGCCACTCTGTATCTTTTAGTGGGGCATTTAGATCATATATATTCAGTACTTCTGTGTATTCTACTTGCCGGTTTACATGTCTGTTCCTTCCAGTCAAGTATAAGCTTTCTTAGGGCTAGCATTATCTTCTTGCATGTGCCCAGCACTTCAAATTATCAATAATTAAGTTTTAAATAAATATTAATAAACATTTCCTTCTTATAAGAGGGGACAGCAAAAAATTATAAGGCTAGGTAACTCTTCTTAAAAAGTACAATTTTATTGAAATACACTTACCTCCTATTCCTTCCTTAGTCTTCTACACTAGTATATTCCAATTTCAATATTGGCTTGTTTAAATACAGTAGTTACAATCCTAGCATGGAAAGCATTAGTTTCACTTTAAGAAATGTATATCAAGGAATTAACCCAACATATATAAAACGCTACTGTCGTTCATTTTCTATTACAACCTCATTTATACTACAAGAAGAGAGAGAAACAGTAGACAGAAATATAAAACAATACATTTCAAATTACTAAATACTCACTTGAAGATTTAAGTAGCTTTAAAAAATAATGGTTATAAATGCTTCATAATAGCATGTTAAGTACCTAAACATAATGTTTTCTAAAAGAAGTATAACAAAAAATTGAATATGCCCTATAATCATGATTATGCAAATATGTGTACAGAAAAACAATTAGAAGAAAAAGCACTAAAGAAAATAGAGATTCTGTGACAACAGCATGATTGTGGGTAATTTTATCTTTAATTTCTGTAGTACTGCTAAATTTTTAAAGTGTTATCAGTTCACTATTTTTAAAACTATCTTTAAGAAAGACTATCAGCAGTCTTTCTTTTGAGGTTAACTAGTTCTAGGTGAATAAAGCTTAAAACCAGAATAGAAATGGAAATATTTGAATTTTCATTCACTCAACACTTTATTAGGTACTGAGAACATGAGAATGAATTAGATATTATTTCAAACTTTGAGAATGTTCAAATGTATAAAAGGAGAAAGTCTTTCAAATATATAGCTATGATACAGTGTTATGAAATGCAATTATTTGTATGACTATGCAACGAACCCTCAGAGGAGAGAGTGATTAATTAAATCAGTTCAGTCAAGGAAACCTTCACCAAAAAGGGGACACTTATCACAAACTCTCCCATGTTTACCTGCTAACTAATTCTTGATTCTAAAAGTAATATAATATAAACTATTCAGCACTTTTGGAGGCTGAGGCCAAAGGAATGCTTGAGACCAGGAGTTTGAGACTAGCCTGGGATCCACGGCAAGACATTGTCTCTACAAAAAAATAAAAATAAAAAAATCAACCATGTGATCATTCCAGGTACTTAAGGGGCTGATGTGGGAGAATCACCTGAATCCAGGAGGCTGGGGCTGCAATGCGGCATGGTCATGTCACTGTACTCCAGCCTGGGTGACAGTGAGACTCCGACTCACAATTAAAAAGTCTTTCAAGTGCTCCAACCGACCTAATCACAAGCTGCACAGTGTTTACTGGGCTGATGTACTGATCTTCATGGTAACAGTTTTCTGAATCCCAGAGAATGGGTACTTTTGAAAGGGCAGAATTACTTCTGATCTCCCTCTCTCCCATTCTTTCTCTTTCTCTCTCCTTTGTGCTCTCTAAGTTTATGACATATTTATATAAACATATATTACATACATCCATTTGAATGTGTGAATGTATATAAATTTACATATACATGAATATATTTGTATACATTTACATGATATATATTTAGGTGATCTATTTATATAAATGTATGTGACATTTTTAACATAGATAGATATAAATTAGATACAGAGATAGCCCTTTTAAACAACGTTATATAAATGCTCATGAAATTTAACATTTAAAATAAATAAGGAAGGTTCATATTAGTAGACATCACAATATTTACACATCCAATGACATATAGTTGAAATATCATGTCTACTTTAACAAATGAAAATGTAAAAAAAAAAATTCAAAATCATGACAGCAATTGTGTCTTGGTTATACAAAGTAGACAGGGAAGATGGTCCTGATTCCCCAAAATAAGGACCAAGATTTCTGGGGACTACTAAACTTTACACAAGAACTAATGTGAAAGATCAGCTGAAAAAGTTTAGCAATATGGTTTTAGCTTAAATATGGACATAGGTGCCCCATCATAAACCTACTCCTGATTCTCTTATCAGAAGAATTTAGAAATTCCCTTGACTTTGAAGCTTTCTTACCTATTTTAACTGTTTTTTTTTTTTAATTTGGTATTAATCTAAGTAAGCTGTTTTAGGGCAACAACATATTTTAAATGTCATTTCTTTCTTGGAAATACATGTTAATAATAAATAATATTTTTAGAGAATACCATCACTATTCACAATTATAGATTCGTTTGTTCAACAATTAAAAAAGAAAAGGTGGCACTTAAGTAGAGCTTTGAAGAACAAGTGATGAAAAAGTTCATCAGAGAGAAGGAATAACAAAGGCAGAAAGACAAAATCTGAAAGCTCATAGTGTATTAGGCAAATAGGCTTCAAAAGCAGAAAGGAGTAAGTAAAATTTTCTGTTTGCAGATGACATTATCTTATATGTCGAAAACCCTGAAGACACCACACATGAAAACAAACAAACAAAAAACACAATTTTTGCAACCAATAAAGGAATTCTGCAAAGTTGCAGGATACAAAATCAACATACAAAAATCAGTTGCATTTGTATCACTAACAAAACTACATGAAAAGGAAGTTTAAAAAGTATAATTTACAATAGTACCAAAAAGAATAAAATACTTAGGAGTTAAACTCAACCAAGAAGGTAAAAGACTTGTACACTGAAAACTATAAAACGCTGATGAAATAAATCAAAGAAGACACAACTAAATGAAAATACATCACACATTCATGAATTAGAAGACTTATCATTGTTTAAATGGCTGTACTACCTCAAATAATCTACAGATTCAATGCTATCTGCATTGAAATTCCAAAGGCATTTTTTACAGAAATAGAATGAACAATCTTAAAATTCATACTGAACCACAAAAGACCCTGATAGCCAAAACAGTCTTAAGAAATCAGAAAAAAGTTGAAGGCATCACACCTTCTGATTTTAAAATATATTGCAAAGCTACAGTAATTAAAACAGCATTATACTGGCATAAAGACATATTTATAGGCCAGTGGAACATAATAGAGAGGCAAGAAATATATCCACACATGCATGGTTAACTAATCTTTGACAAGGATACCAAGAATATACAATGAAGGAAGAATAATTTTTTCAACAAATAGTATTGAAAAAAATGGATATCCACATGCAACAGAATGAAATTGGATCCCTACTTCATACTATACACAAACATAAGCTCAAAATGGATTAGAGATTTAAACATAAGACCTGAACTTTAAAACTCCTAGAAGAAAACATAGGGGGAAAACTTCTTAACATTGATCTTAGAAGTTATACTTATATATTTATATAACACACAGACAACAAAAGCAAAAATAGACTAGTGGGGCTACAACAAATGAAAAGCATCCATGCAGCAAAGAAAAGAACAGAATGAAAAGACAGTCTATGGAATGAAATAAAATATTTGCAAACTATATATCTGATGGGGATTAGCATCCAAAATACATAAGAAACTCACACAACTAAATAGCAAAAACAAAACAAAGAAATCCAAGTATCTTGATTAAAAAAATGGACAAAGGATTTTAGTAATTATTTCTTTACAGAAAATATACAAATTAGCAACAGATATGCTCAACATCACTAATCATTAGGGAAATGCAATCAAGATCACAGTGAGATATCATTTCACACCTATTAGGATGGCTACTATAAAAAAAAAAGACAAATGTTGGCAACTCTTATACACTATCAGTGGAAATGCAAAACGATGTAGCCACTATGTAAAATGGTATGGAGGACCTACACATGCATGTTTACTGCAGCATTATTCACAATAGCAAAAACAGGAAACCAACTGTACTGCCCATCCAAAGAGAACTGGATAAAAAAAATGTGGTACATATATACAATGGAATATTACGCAGCCATAAAGACAAAATTATGAACTTCGCAGCAACTTGGATGGACTTGTTTATAAAACTGAGTGATCTATCACAGAAACAAAGTACTGAGTACCACATGTTCTCATTCATAAGCAGACCTTGAGCTTATGAGAAAGGGATTGGCAGTAGTGGTAAACTGCCAGGGAAGGGAGGATGGGATTGACAGTTGAGGGAAACTGCCAGGGGAAAAAGGGACACACCTCATCAACAAGGGTATAATGAACATTTGTATACCTAACCCTGAATTGTACCCCTCATCTTTAAAATAAACAATCTTGAAAAATTAAAATAGAACTGCCACATAATCCAGCAATTTCTACTTCTGGGTATATGTGCAAAAAATACTGAGTCATGATCTTAGACAGATAACTGTACTCCCATGTTCACCGCAACATTTTTCACAATAGCCAAGATATGTAGAAAACCCTATATATAAGGTTTTCCTATTGATTGTTTTGATTATTGATAGATAATGAATTAAAAAAACATAGTATATACATAGAATACGATTCAGTCTTTAAAAAGAAGGAAATTCTGTCTTATGAACCTTGAGGACACTAAGCTAAGTGAAATAAGTCAGTCACAGAAGGACAAATACTGCATGTTTCCATTCATATAAGGGTTTTAAAATAATCAAACTCACAGAAACAGAGTAGAATGGAAGTTGAGGGGGTTGGGGGGGAAATTGGGAATTGTCAATGAGTATAAAGTTTCAGTATTACAAGATGAATAAGTTCTGGAGATATATTATACAATATATTCCTTATGGTTAAAAATATTTTATTAGTCAATGAAACCATCAAGAGAGCAGGGAGACAGCCCATAGACTGGGAAAAAATATTTGCCAACTGTATATCTGATAAAGGCCTAACATCTAAGATCTACAAGGAACCCAAATGTGCCAAAAACAAACAAACAACCCTATTACAAAATGGGAAAAAAATATGAATAGACACTTCTCAAAAGAAGATATACAAGCAGTCAACAGATACATGAAAAAATGCTCAGCCTCCCTAGTCATCAAAGAAATGCAAATTAAAACCACACTGACATACCACCTAACTCCAGTCAGAATGGCCATCATCCATAACTCAAAAAACAACAGATGCCGGAGAGGATGTGGGGGAAAGGGAACACTTCTGCACTGATGGTGGAAGGGTAAACTAGTACAATCTCTGTGGAAAACAGTTTGGTGATTCCTAAAAGATCTAAAAATTGACCTTCCATATGGCCCCGCAATCCCCCTACTGGGAATATCCTCAGAGGAACTCAGATTACTCTATGATAAAGATACCTGCACAAGCTTGTTTATTGCAGCATTATTTACAATAGCAAAAACACAGAACCAATCATGCTGTCCATCCAAAGAGGACTGGATTTAAAAAATATGGTATATATACACAATGGAATATTACACAGCCATAAAGAAGAAAAAATTATAAACTTCGCAGCAAATTGGATGAGCTTAGAGTCTATAGTACTGAGTGATCTATCACAAAAACAAAGAACTGAATACCACATGTTCTCACTCATAAGTAGACCTTGAACAATTATCATAATACTGGAAGAAAATGATTGGCAGTAGTTGGAAATTGCCCA